>NC_061834.1:3376415-3401415 GCF_019202785.1 Penaeus chinensis | reverse complement strand
TACTCCCACATTCGGTCATTACCATAAGGCTTCTTTCGCCGTTGTTTCATCTCCATTTTCCCCCCTTACGGGTTGGTCTCGTACGCCAGTGTTCGGGTTCCGGGGAATTGTTTATTTATTTATTTATTTTTATCTGTGCTTTCCTTTGTTCTCTGATATCATGTTCCTACGTTTATTTTTTTCTATTTTTTTATTATCTTTCTCTCTCTCTCTCTCTCTCTCTCTCTCTCTCTCTCTCTCTCTCTCTCTCTCTCTCTCTCTCTCTCTCTCTCTCTCTCTCTCTCTCTCTCCATCTCTCTCTCTCGTTTTTTCAGACGTTTCGGTTTTCTTTTTGTTTCACTTGGATTCCATGTATTTTCTTTTTGTTTCACTTGGATTCCATGTATTTTCTTATTGTTTAGGTTGATTTTATTTCTCTCTTTTTTTCTCGTAATTTATATTCCGTCTTCATGCCCCCCCCCCCCCTCTTCTTGCACCCCTTCTCTTCCTCTTCATTTGCCCCTCCTCTTCTTCTTCTTCTTCCTCTAATCCTTCTCCTCTTCCTGCTACTACTCCCCCTCCCCCTCCCCCCTCTCCTCCTTCTCATTCTCTTTCTCCTCTTCCTCCCTCTCCTCCTCCTCCTTCTCCTCCTCCTCCTCCTCCTCCTCCTCCTCCTCCTCCTCCTCCTCCTCCTCCTCCTCCTCCTCCTCCTCCTCCGCCCTCCTCCTCCTCCTCCTCCCTCTCCTCCACCCTCTCCTCCTCCTCCCTCTCCTCCACCCTCTCCTCCTCCTCCACCCTCTCCTCCTCCTCCACCCTCTCCTCCCTCTTTCTCCTCCTCCTCCTCCTCCACCACCCTCTCCTCCTCCTCCTCCTCCCTCTTTCTTCACCTCCGTCTCCTCCATAAGAAAAACAAAAACAACAAATATTTACATGTCGTCCCAAAGGATGTCTTGCCATGCATCTACATCTTCCCAGCACGACAGGCTTCGGAGGGGGCGCGTGTGATCTTAACAAGCGAGGCCGAAATTACGCCAGTCTTTCCCTTTCCGTTGTTGTTATTATTCTTATTTTTATTATTATGTTTATTCTTATTTTTATTTTTATCATTATTATTATTATTATTATTATTATTATTATTATTATTGTGTTGTTTCGTTGTTGTTGTTGTTATTGGTATTATTATTATTATTATTATTGTTATTGTTATTGTTATTATGATTATTATGATTATTATGATTATTATTGCTGTGTGATGGAATGCGAGTGTGATGGACTGTGCTGGTGGATTTTTCTTCTCGATGCTTGACAGCCTGTATTAAGTTTGATTTATCGGACAAACTTAACACGCACAGGGGCATATGCAAGCATTCACTCATGCATACGGAAACGCACACAGACAATGTTGAGGATGATCAAGCATTAAGGAAATGAACAAAAAATCATGAATGCGAATATATTTTGATAAAAGATTTAAAATGAATAAATATGAAGATGAAATTAAAAAAAAAAAAAAAAATAGGAGAGAAAAATAAATGTGAATTATACAGATAAATGAAAAAATATATATATAAACAAATAAAGTAAATTAATAGATATTACTAATTGAATGAATAAAAATAAATGAATAAACACACGCACGCGCGCGCACACACACACACACACACACACACACACACACACACACACACACACACACACACACACACACACACACACTCTCACTCACTCACTCACTCACACACACTCTCACTCACTCACTCACTCACACTACAAGAGTCTAAACAGCGCTGGGTGTGAGAGGCTCAAGTTTACATTCTCTTGTAAACATTTTTTTTTTTTTTTTTTTTTTTTTTTTTTTTTTTGTTAGGAGTGACCGAGATTTTTGGTTTGCTCGAGGCTTCACCTTCCCTTGACCTGTGATCCTGTAATCCTATAGGCCTATGTGAATAGGCCTAGATTTTGGGTCATTGGGAGGTAGTCGATGGGGGTAAATGATTCTCTCCCTCTCTCCCAGTCATGCTCTCTCTCTCTCTCTCTCTCTCTCTCTCTCTCTCTCTCTCTCTCTCTCTCTCTCTCTCTCTCTCTCTCTCTCTCTCTCTCTCCCCCTCTTCTTTCTCTTTTTCTCTCTCTTTTTTCTCTCTCTCTCCCCCTCGCTTCCCTCTCTCTTTCCCTCCCTCCCTCCCCCTCCCTTCCCCCTTCCTCCCTTCCCCCTTCCTCCCTCCCCCTCATACATACACACCCCCTCCCTCCCTCTCTCCCTCTTGCATACACACCCCCTCCCTCCCTCTCTCCCTCTTTCCCTCTCTGTCTCCTTTCCTCCCTCTGGATTCCCTTAACGCCCCACCTCCCTCTATCTTCCCTTTACCCCCCCCCCCCTACCCTGCCCCACCCCTCTCCATGCTTTGCTAGCTTCCCTTCCGATAAGTCAATCCATATATACTCTTAGGCTAATATGCATTTATATATATCTGTGTGTGTGTGTGTGTCTGTGTGTGTGTGTGTGTGTGTGTGTGTGTGTGTGTGTGTGTGTGTGTGTGTGTGTGTGTATGTATGTATTTTCGTTTTTCTTTTATTATTATCATTTTTCAGGAGCGCGCTTACAACGAAAATCCATCCGCTGTTGTGTAATTAATGCCGACGGGGAGAACGAGCGTATTGTTTATATTTTCAATCCTTGGCACAATTAAGGACTTTTTTTTGTTTTATTTGGTTTACAATTACGTCATTCTTTTATTTGTGTGTTTCTTTTTGGTTTTATATCCGAAAATTGATGGGGGGGGGGGGATTTCGTCTTTTTTTAACATCGAATATGGAATACCGTAAATTTGATTGACTCTTTTTTCCTTATATACCTCCTCTTCCTTCCGTGTTTTTTTGGCGTTACTTTAATTTTTTTTTTTTTTTCATTATCATCATCTTCTCCTCCTCCTCCTCATCCTCCTCCTCCTCCTCCTCCTTCATCACCTCGTCTCCTTGTTCCTCTTCCTCCTTCCGTCTCTCTCTCCTTCCCCTTCCTTCTCCTTCCCCTTCCTCCTCCTCCTCCATCTTCCTTCCTCCTCCTCCTCCTCCATCTTCCTTCCTCCTCCTCCTCCTCCTCATTCCTTCCTCACCCCTCCTCCTCCTCCTCTTCCTCCTCCCCCGTGACATTTATCGGTGGCATTCCAGGCTAGTGCGCCCTTCCTTGACTGACACGCGTTCCCGTCGGATTACAGACAGCATTCCAGTCGCCGTCAATGAGAGGAAAAGGGAGGGGAGAGAGAGGGGGGGCTAGGAGGGGTTAGGGGAGGGGGGAAAGAGAGGATAGGGGAGGGGGTTAGGAGGGGGGGGGGTAACGTCATGCGAAACAATTGGGGTTTTTAGGCTTCGATTCTTTTTTTTTTTTTTTTTTTTTTTTTTTTTTTTTAAGATGTAATGTGATTTGTTTTACTTTTTCTTTGTTTGTTTGTCTATGGTCTTCCAGTAGTATGGATTGGCAAAGCGAAATGACGAGAAGAGAAAACGAATGGGGGGAAGAAAACGATATAATTTAACAAAGCAAAAGGACGTAGAAGATTAATTACATGCCGCGTTTCGTAAAGATGCGATTTCGTTCGTGTTTCTTTTAACGGGGTTCGGAGCCAGTCTGTTTTGATGGGCTGAGGATGGGCCTGATGGTCATGGGCGTGATGATGATGGGCGTGATTTTGAGGATGGGGATGTGGTGACGGTGGTGATGGGCGTGATGTTGAGGATGGGCGTGATGGTGATGGGGCTGATGTTGAGGATAGTGATGTGGTGACGGTGGTGATGGGGCTGATGTTGAGGACGGTGATGTGGTGACGGTGGTGATGGGCGTGATGTTGAGGATGGTGTTGGTGGGGATGGGCGTGATGTTGAAGATGGCGATGGTGGTGGGCGTGATGGTGATGGGCGTGATGTTGAGGATGGTGATGACGGTGATGGTGACGAGTAGGAAGAGTATGATGAGATGATGATGATGACGATGATGAGGAAGATTGTGATGTGATGAGGATGAGGAGGAGGACTAGGATATATATAATGATAATGAGTTGATGATTTTGATAATGAAGGAAGAGGAGGAATATGGTGATGGTGTTAATTATGGTAATTAGGGAAGGTGGCGTCGCTAAAGTATGGTTATTTAAACGCTAGAGTGGCATTGTTACTGGCATTGTTTTTTTTTTTGTGTGTGTGGTTGTCGGTATTCGAATCATTGCGATAATCACGAAATAGATTTTACGATAACCTCGAAATATATTTTACGATAACCACGAAATATATTTTACGATAATCACGAAATAAATTTTACGATAATCACGAAATGTGTTTTACGATAACCACGAAATAAATTTTACGATAATCACGCAATTTATTTTACGATAACCACGAAATATATTTTACGATAACCACGAAATATATATTACGATAATCACGAAATAATTTTACGAGAACCACGAAATATATTTACGATAACCACGAAATAGATTTTTCGATAATCACGAAATGTATTTTACGAAAATCACGACATATATTTTACGATAATTACGAAAGATATTACTTCCATTCAGTACATTCATTATCAACCATTCAGAAATATTTTCCCGAGCGTAAACGCAGTTTCAAGGATACGAACTCAGACAATCCTCTATTCAACTCGTGGGCGTGTGGGCGTGGCAGGGACTCGTCTAGGAAAGGGCGTAGGCGTGGGCGTGGGATAGGGCGTACTCCTGGAGAGCTGCTGGAGAGCTTGCCAGGGTCCCGGAGAGCGCGTGTTCGCTCATGGAGAGGGTGAGAGTGTGGGCGGATTTTTCTTTTTCTTTTTCTTTTTCTCTCTCTATTCGCAGTTTTGCTTTGTTGTTGGTCTTTTTTTTAGTTTTAGATTCTCTTTTTGGTGTTATGTTTCCTTTTCTTTCTCTGTTTGTGTTTGTTTCTCTTTCATTTATTTTTTTTTGTCTTTCATTGTTTGTTCTTCTTTCCCTCCCTTTTCCTCCTCTCTTTCTTTCTCTCTTTCTCTCTTTCTTTCTCTCTCTCTCTCTCTCTCTCTCTCTCTCTCTCTCTCTCTCTCTCTCTCTCTCTCTCTCTCTCTCTCTCTCTCTCTCTCTCTCTCTCTCTCTCTCTCTCTCTCTCTTTCTCTCTCTCATGCTCTCTTGCTCTCTTTCTCTCATTCATTCTCTCATTCTCTCTTTCTCTCTTTCTCTCTTTCTCTCTTTTTCTCTTTTTCTCTTTTTCTCTTTCTCTCAGGAATGGAGACGATGACATCTCTATCATCACCACCAGCACTACCATTATCTTATCATTTCTCCCTTCCCATCCATTCCGTATTGCGGGTGATCCTGCGATGCTCCTTGTGTAAACAGGTCTAAACGAGGAACGAGGTCAAGATCGCACAATATTTGGCTTGCATGCTAGGTCATCGGGTTACGGAGGCTGTGGCTGGGACGTGTACTGTGCGTGGCTTTGCATGTTTATGCTGTGGGAGAGGGGCGGTGGGGGGAGGGGGAGGGGGAGGGGGTAATGTTTGCATTTGCTGTCGTCATCGATGAGTGTCAACATTGCAAATGTGACACTCAGTTGACTGTTATAGAAAATGGGAGGATAATTGAGGTTTGTTTGCTTGTGATATATACATTTTCCCTTCACCCTTTGCAGTTTGTCTCCTGAACTGACGTTTATTGTTTGTCTGTTGCAGATGTGAAAGCGACAGCGGGTACTCCGGTGGAGCGTCGGGCACCAGTAGCGCCAGCAGTAGCGTGAGCAGCAGTCGCTCGAGCAGCCGCAAAAGTTCGGCCTCCAGCTTCTGCTCCTCAAGGAAGAGCTCGACGTCAAGCATCTGCTCCTCCAGGAAGAGCTCAGCCTCGAGCGTTGGGGGCCCGCCCTCTCCCGACGCCATCGCCGCCGCCATGAGCGTGCCTGACGTGGCTCTCAACAATAACAACAACAACAACACTACCATCCCCGAGGGCACCAAGCCCGACCCTTCAGACGACGACCTCAAGTTACTCGCCGCGCTGGAGGAAGCAAACAGGTTAGTCCTCGAGACGCTTGTGACGGGGGAGAACGGTGGCTGGAGCCAGGGGTGCGTGGAGCCAGGGGTGCGTGTAGAGGGGAAGGAGGGAAGTAGAAGGACAAGGATATGAAAGAAGAGAATAAAGGAGAAGGAAAGAATAGAAGAGAATGGGAACAGCATAGAAAAGGATAAGGATCAGAGGAAAGGGACAGGGAAGGTAAGGCGAGTGCCAGGGGAACGAAGAGGGGGTGTTGTTCAGCATCTGCGAATCGTGCCATCCACCAGGCGGCCCCCATGGCACACGCACTCGCCCACTAATTCACCGTCATTTTCCCTCCCTGTGTGCGGCCATTGTTTTTCCCCAGCAACGCGAAGTATCCCTCATTGCACCCTTTGTACACGCGTTTAAAAGTACACCATTGTTTTCCATTACTCGTACGGGACACGCCTTTCTTTCTTTGTCCCTTTCTTTCTTTTAGGTATGTATGTGCATTTTTTTCGGAGCGGTATGTATTTTTATTTCTCTCATGAGGGGGTTGGAGGCGTATTCCAGTGGCACGACCTGGCACATATTCACTTGTGGTGTCCTTGTTGTGCAGTCGAGGCAACATTTCAGCCTGTCTTAGATCGGCTTTTGGTAGTCAGTGCTGATGGGATTCGTGGCCGGGGGGAGGAGGGGTAGTAAGTTTAGAGAAGTTACCTCTCCCTTCCCTCTTCTCCCCTCCCCCTCTATCCCCCTCCCCTCTTTACCCCTCCTCTCTATCCCCCTCCCCAGGCCCTTTCTCCACCTCTCCTAATTCCCCTCCTCCCCCTGCCGGATCGCCTCCTCCCCCTGCCGGGTCCCCTCCCCCACCCCTTCCCTTCCGTTCAGGTATTGTTCTGGTGCAGTAGTCCCCGACGCGGCCATTGGGGCTTAGGAAGGCGTTACTGCTCTCATCTCAGCCCCCTGGTGGGAAGGGATTAGGGGGGAGGGGAGGAGAGGGGTTTCTCTTTCTCTCTATCTCTTTCTCTCTTTGTTTGTTTCTTTCGTTTTGTCTCTGTCTCTTACTGTCTTCCTTTCTTCCTTCCTTTCTTTCTTTCTTTCTTTCTTTTTGTTTCTCTCCCTCTCCCCCCCCTCTCCCTCTCCCTCTCCCTCTCCCTCTCCCTCTCCCTCTCCCTCTCCCTCTCCCTACCCCTCTCCCTCACCCCTCTCTCCCTCTCCCCTCTCTCCCTCTCCCTCACCCTTCCCTTCCTCTCCCTTACCCTTCTCTTCCTCTCCCTCCCCGTCCCTTTCTCCCTTTCCCTCCCCCTCCCCCTCCCTTTCTCCCTTTCTCCCTCCCCCTCCCTTTCTCCCTTTCCCTCCCCCTCCCTTTCTCCCTCCCCCTCCCTTTCTCCCTCCCCCTCCCTTTATCCCCCCCCTCCCTTTACCCCCCCCTCCCTTTCTCCCTTCCTCCCTTCTTCCCTTCTCGCACTCTCTCTCCATCCATCTCTTTCTCTTTTCTCTCGTATTCCCATCCTTATTTTTCATTCTTTTGCCTTTATTCCGTTCTCTAAACGCTGTGTCACCGATGGCACCCGCAGTTTAATTGGATCAATACGTTCTCTCGCAACTTGTATTCAAATATCAACTCTTTGTTGATCTTCATTAATTAAGGCCAAGACTAACAGCGACTTGTGTGTGTGTGTGTGTACGATACGGTAATGTGTGTATGTATGGGGGATGGGAGGGAAAAACGAAGGAGGAAAGGGGGGAGAGGGAGAAGGAAGGAAGAAGAGGAAAAGGGGGAAGGAGGAATGACAGAGACCGAGTGAGACAGAGACTTTTAGAGATTAAGAGAGACAGAAAGATATTGAAATTGAGAGAGAGACAGAGAGATGTGATAAGTGAGATTAAGAGAGAGATTGAAATTGAGATTGTGAGAGAGAGATTGAGATTGAGATTGAGATTGTGAGAGAGAGATTGAAATTGAGATTGTGAGAGAGAGATTGAAATTGAGATTGTGAGAGAGAGATTGAAATTGAGATTGTGAGAGAGAGATTGAAATTGAGATTGTAAGAGAGAGATTGAAATTGAGATTGTGAGAGAGAGATTGAAATTGAGATTGTAAGAGAGAGATTGAAATTGAGATTGTAAGAGAGAGATTGAAATTGAGATTGTGAGAGAGAGATTGAAATTGAGATTGTGAGAGAGAGATTGAAATTGAGATTGTGAGAGAGAGATTGAAATTGAGATTGTGAGAGAGAGATTGAAATTGAGATTGTGAGAGAGAGATTGAAATTGAGATTGTGAGAGAGAGATTGAAATTGAGATTGTAAGAGAGAGATTGAAATTGAGATTGTGAGAGAGAGATTGAAATTGAGATTGTGAGAGAGAGATTGAAATTGAGATTGTGAGAGAGAGATTGAAATTGAGATTGTGAGAGAGAGATTGAAATTGAGATTGTGAGAGAGAGATTGAAATTGAGATTGTGAGAGAGAGATTGAAATTGAGATTGTGAGAGAGAGATTGAAATTGAGATTGTGAGAGAGTGATTGAAATTGAGATTGTAAGAGAGAGATTGAAATTGAGATTGTAAGAGAGAGATTGAAATTGAGATTGTGAGAGAGAGATTGAAATTGAGATTGTGAGAGAGAGATTGAAATTGAGATTGTGAGAGAGAGATTGAAATTGAGATTGTGAGAGAGAGATTGAAATTGAGATTGTGAGAGAGAGATTGAAATTGAGATTGTGAGAGAGAGATTGAAATTGAGATTGTGAGAGAGTGATTGAAATTGAGATTGTGAGAGAGTGATTGAGATTAGGATTAAGAGACCGAGAGAGAGAGAAAAAGAGAGATAGTGTTAGCGACAGTGAACCGTAGTCAAGGTATCGACGCTGCAGTCGGCCGCTTTCCAAACGTAATTTACGAGCCGCAACAACTTGAGTGCAAACAGACGTTGCTACACGTTGCTCTAGCAATGGCCTCCTAGGGTTGACCTTTTTTTATCTTTCTATTATAGAATTTTTTTTTTTTTTTTTTTAATTCTATGTTATTGTGTTATTGTTTCCCTATTTCTGTTATAGAATCGTGTAATTTCTTTATTTCTTTATTACTGTGTCATTTTCTTTTTCCATCTTTATTTTTTTATTCATTCGTTATTATATTATTGTTATTTTCTCTTCCCATATTTCTGTTATAGAATTGTGGTTATTTATTTATTCCTCTATTATTGTGTTATTTTAAACTGCCTGTGGTCTCGAGTTTGGAAGGATGACAGTATTGATTAATTCTACTTACAATTTCTAAGAAATCTGAACTTCAGTTTATCAAGAACACTTAATGAAGAAACGGTGCTTGAAACCTATAATTAGTTTTAAATGTAATTTGCGGTTAATGGAGTTTGATGGAGTTGAGATAACAATTGTTTCGTATATCACGTTAGAATAACATAATTTGTATAGATGCCATTCCTAAACAAATATATATATATATACGCATGTATACATGTACACATGTTTACACACACACATGTTTACACACACACACACACACACACACACACACACACACACACACACACACACACACACACACACACACACACACACACACACACACACACACACACACACACACACACACACACACACACACACATACATGTGTCTGTGTAAATTTAGTTATTTAGTTATTTATACACATACATTTTTTATTCAATGGCGCATGTCTTTTATGTATCTGTCCTCGGAATCCTTTGATGACAATTTTCATTTATCTTTTCATCCTCTGAAAGGGAGAGAACTGCTTTGCAAAATACGCGGCAGAATTGCAACATCCAGAAAGGATTCTAATCGTCGACGCACAAGTGTTGCATTATATACACTGCTTCTTTTTTTTTTTCAAGAAAGAGACAAAAATGTCCCTGGCTTCTTCTTTAACACCGGGGGGAAAAATAGCTTATAAAGAGAGAGGAGAGAGAGAGAGAGAGAGAGAGAGAGAGAGAGAGAGAGAGAGAGAGAGAGAGAGAGAGAGAGAGAGAGAGAGAGAGAGAGAGAGAGAGGAAAAAAAAAAAACGATAAGATTACAAAAGGAATAGGAAGAGGAAAGTTAAGAAAGATGAATCAAGATGTTGGGCGCGCCTCAGGAAGTTAATCGCCGCCTCCAAGAGGAAAGAGATATAATTTAGATATTAAACTGTACGTGCAAGGCGTCTCGCAGCTCTTTAGCTAATTAGCATCTAGGGGGAGGGTGAGGGGGGAAGGGAGGTAGGGGGCGGCGGCGGGGGAGGGGGAGGAAAAAGGAGGAGGAGGTAAGGGGTAAGGGGAGAGGAGGAAGGAGGGGGAGAGAGGAAAAGGGATGAGGGGATAGAAAGGGTGTAGGGGGAAAGGAGGGAGGAAGAGGAAGAGGGAGGAAAAGGGAAAGGGGAATAGAAGGGGTGTAGGGGGAAAGGAGGGAGGAAGAGGGAGGAAAAGGGAAGGGGGATAGGAAGGGGTAGGGGGAGAGTAGGAGGGAAGGGGAGGGAGGAAGAGGGAGGAGGAGATGGATGGGATAGAGAAAGCGGAGGGGAACTGGGGGAGGGAAAGGGAGGGAAGGAGGACGAGAGGGAGGAAGGATGTAGAGCGAGCAGGAGAAAGAAGGGGGAGGGAGAGTGAGAATAAGGGGCAGGGAGGAGGGAGGGAGGGTGGGAGAAAGGGGCTGGGAGGAGGGAGGGAGGGAGGGAGGCAGGGAGGCAGGGAGGCAGGGAAGGTGAGAGCGTGTAATTACAAAGTGTTATTCTCACGCGCTCGTGTTCATCGCACCATGCGTTTTACTTTATAGGCCTCCAATGACCTATTGGATGCGTGCGATTCGGGGTATTAATGGCAGATTTATTCCACGTTGTTCTTTCCCCCCCCCCCCCCCCCTTGTTCACGAGTTAATTGGAAATTCATCGCCCCCCCCCCTCCCCAGAGCCACCATACCCGCCTCTTTTTGGCTTCTGTATGATTTGTTGGCGACAGGACTGTTTATTCCGGGCTTCGGTTGGCTTCGTCGGTTGCTATGGTGATGGCGTTCCGTTTATAGAAAGTAGAGTTTTTTTTTAATTTTCTTCTTTTGTATTTGCTTTGTTTTGTTTGTTTGTTTTGTTTGTTTGGTTTTGATTGGTTTTGTTTGGTTTTGTTTACCCTCCCGATGATTACTATATTTCTCTTTTTTTTCTTTGTTTCCTTCTCTTACTCTTACTCTTCTTCTTCTTGATCTTCCTTCTCCTCGTCCTCCTCCTCCTCCTCCTCCTCCTCCTCCCACCTCCTTATCCTCATCCTCACCCTCACCACCACCACTACCACCGTCAACACCATTGTCAACACCATAAAGTTTCAGCTAGCGATTAGGAGGTTAATGCATGCTATTTTATGCTTCCTAACTTCGATAGGGAGGTAATGACTATACCTCACCCCCTACCCCCACACTCACCCCCTATCCCCACACTCACCCCCTACCCCCACACTCACCCCCTACCCCCACACTCACCCCCTACCCCCACACTCACCCCCTACCCCCACACTAACCCCCTACCCCCACACTCACCCCCTACCCCCACACTCACCCCCTACCCCCACACCTACACCCACACCTTCTCCTCTACTATGTTTAAGGCAGTGATTATGGGTGATGTTTAATTACGTTGTTTTGTTTTGATTAAGCTTGATTACATTGATGCATTTTGTGTTGCTAGTGTTAGTGATGGTGATGATGTTTACCTATTGCTCTCTTTCTCTCTATCTCTATCTCTATCTCTCTCTCTCTCTTTCTCTTTCTCTCTCCCCCCCCCTCTCTCCTCCTCTCCCCCTTTCTCCTCCTCTCCCCCCTCTCCCCCCCTCTCTCTCTCTTGCTCTCTCCACCTTTCCCCCTCTCTCTCTCTTTCTCTCTCCACCTTTCCCCATTTCCTCCATGTCCTCCCTCCTCCATTCTCACCCCCGGATGCATTGGCGTTCCTCCTCTTGATCCTCTCCTTATACGTCGATGCTCCTGTCTTGCATCCTGCCTCCCCCTCCCCTCCCTGTGCCCTTCCCCGTCCTTCAGTACCCCCTGTCCCCGTCCCATCCTCCACGATCTCCATCCCTGTCCCTAATAACCGTATACTCCCCTTTATACCCATAGCTCCCCCCTGCCCCAAATGTTCCCCATACCCTGCCTGGCCGAGTATCCCCATTCTCCCCTTCCCCAGTATCTAGAAGACCCCCCCCCCCCTCCTGCCCATCTCTTTCCCCTGCCCTATTATTTCCCCTCACCCCAATTTCCCCCGCCCCCTGTCCCCGACCCCTATTTTCCCTACCCTATTTTTCCCACCTCTATTTCCCCCGCCCCCAATTTCCCCTTCACCCTAATGTCCCAATCACCCTAATTTCCCCCTAACCCCTATTTCCTCCGCCCCCTATTTCCCTCGCTCCCTGCCTATCTATTTCCCCCGCTCCCTGCCCCCGCCCCCTGCCCCCACCCCCTGCCCCCTGCCCCCTGCCCCCTGCCTCCTGCCCCCTGCCCCTCCCCCCTGCCCCCTGCCCCCTGCCCCCTGCCCCCTGCCCCCTGCCCCCCGACCCCCGACCCCCGAAGCCTTTTTCTCGGCCTAATTCCTGCGTACACGAGAGGAGACGCGGCGGCAATAAGCGCGACTTCCCTTGGTGCGGCTTGGTGTAAGCTGGGTGCTAAGCCGCTCTTGTGGAGGGTGTTGTCCTGGCGATCAGAGGGGGGGAAGGAAGTGTATACGCGTATGTATTAAAAGAAGAAGAAGAAGAAGAAGAAGGGGAGATGACGCTTAAGTTTGCGTAAGAGGTTGGGGAATGGAAAGGGGGGGGAAGAATGAAGGGGATTTGGGATTTTTTTTTTTTTTTTTGTTCTTAATGTCGATCTTTCCTGATGATGTGTCTTCTCTCCCTCCTCCCGTCTTTTTTTTTTGTCTTTTTTTCTGTCTCTATTCTCTACCTCTTTCATCTCTTTCTCCTCCTCCTCCTCCTCCTCCTCCTCCTCCTCCTCCTCCTCCTCCTCCTCCTCTTCTTCCTCTTCCTTTCTTCTCTCATCCTCCTTACCCTCTCATGCCAGTCTTCCTTCCTCCCCTTCCCTTCTGTTCTGAGTGCACGCATGCGCATGTCTTGGAAAAAAAGCATGCAGGGCCTCTGGTGAGGTATGTGGCACTGGCTCCTCGCCAAAGCTTCTCATCATCCTCCCCCCTACCCCCCCTGGCCCTGTCTGAGGCTCCTCCCTGAGGCGATAGGCTGGATAGAAGGATAGTAGCGAGGGCAGAAGGATGATCATAGCGATGAACATAGACGGGTGGGGGTTGGGGGGCGGCAGGGGAGGGATGTGATTGTAGCCTCCCTCTTGGGTCCTTCCCCCTTCCTTCCGCAGCCCTGCCTCCCCTCGCGGAAGCCAGACAGACCCGTTTCTCGAGGCGCTGGGATAAGCTGGCGGGGATCTGCTTGTGGAGGCAGCGGTTGATACCTGCTCGTTCCGTTTCTTTTCCTCTGTTCCCTCCTCCTTTCTCTCTTCCTCCCTCCCTCTTTCTCTCTTCCTCCCTCCCTCTTTCTCTCTTGTTCCCTCCCTCTTTCTCTCTTCTTCCCTCCCTCTTTCTCTCTTGTTCCCTCCCTCTTTCTCTCTTGTTCCCTCCCTCTTTCTCTCTTCTTCCCTCCCTATTTCTCTCTTCCTCTCTTCCTCTCTCCTTCCTCCCGTCCCTTCTCTTTGTTCTCCGGGAATTTCTTAGAAGTTATGAATAATTGGAAGGGGTGTAACTAAGTGGATGGGGGAGTGGAGACAAAGGGAATGGGGAGTGGAGGCGGGAGTGGAAGGGCAAGTGAATAGAGGAGTGAACAGAGGAGTGAAGGCAAGTGGAAGAGTGGTGGAGGGCGTTGGGGCGCAGAGCGTGCGTGTTGGAGACCGGTCCCCTTGCACTCTCAAAACAAACGCTCACTGATCCCCCTTCCTAGTTTTTTGAAGCGGAAAGAGTTGACATAATGGAATGAAAGATGGGGACTAGAACGGGAGGAAGAACAAAAACAATAAAAAGATGTAAAAAAAGAAAAGAAATCAAAGTAAGCGTAGGAGAGAGGGAAGAGGACAGTTACAGGAAGGTGAAAGAATATGAAAGGCCGAAGGTTACGTAAGATAAAGGGGAAATAAGTAACGGGAAAAATATAAACGAATGAGGAGCTAGAATAGAGAGAGAAAGACTAAAAAGGAGAAAGAAAAGAGAGAGAAAAAAGAGGAAGAGAAATAAGGAAGAGAAAAGAGGAAAAGATAAAGAAGAGATAGAGAAGAGATAGAGAAGAGATAGAGAAGAGATAGAGAAGAGATAGAGAAGAGATAGAGAAGAGATAGAGAAGAGATAGAGAAGATATAGAGAAGAGATAAAGAAGAGATAGATATATATACGGCAAGAATAAAAGCCACGAATCCTGGGTCGGGCTTCTCTTTGTACCGACGAGCGCGGCGAGGGGAAAGAAAATAGATCATAAATCCGAGATGATGATGTGTATGTGTGTCAGTCCAGAAACGAGCGTTTTACATCAGAGAAAATGTTGTTAGTTTGAGAGCGCGGAGGCAGAGGTCATTGTATATGGGCGTGTGTGGAAGAGGGGTGGAGGGGGAGGGGGGGGGTGGCGGGAAAGGGCAAGTGGGGGGGGGGAAGAGGGGTGGATGTAGGATAGGGTAGGGGGGAGGGGGCGGAGGAGAAGGGAAGGATGAAGAAGGGGAAGAGGTGGGAGAGGATGAAGGGAAAGGGCGAGAGAGAGAATAGGAAAAAAGAGAATGTAGATGAAGAAGAAGAGAAAAAACTACAACTACAAACAACAACAAAACAATTAAAGGAGACGGCGTAAGAGGAAGAAGAAGAAGAAGAAGAGGAAGAAAAAGAGGAAGAAAAAGAAAAAGAAGAAGATGATGATGATGATGATGATGATGATGATGATGATGATGATGATGATGATGATGATGATGATGATGATGATGATGATGATGATGATGATGACGACGACGACGACGACGACGACGACGACGACGATGACGACTAGGGTTAACTCGTAATTAACAACTCACCCCTCTTAAGAAGTCGGTTAGGAGAAGCGGGGGGGGGGGGGGGGAGAACTACTCTGACGATCTACGAAATTTTTCATTTATTTTTTAATTTGATTAATTAATTAATTATTTTTTTGTCCTCTGAGTTTTACTTTTTTTTTTTTTTTTTTTTTTTTTTTTTTTTTTTTTTTTTTATAAATTTCGAAGGGAGTTCGCATACAAACCCGAAAAGACGACGAACGTGTCATTTTGATCCAAACGATTTTATTCGTTTTATTAAGTATAATGTATACGATCAAAGCTGTATTAGACCTGCTAGATTATGAAGCAAATACCGAAAGATTGGGAAAGTGTCAAAGTTTCTGAATATACGTTAATTTAAAGATAAGGCATTAGCGCGTCTTAGTCGGGGAATTAGAAAAAAAAAGTCAATTTCCTTCAGATTGCAGATATGTAATTCGGGATTTTTTTTTCTTTCTTTTTTTCATCTCCGGATTGCAGGACAACTCCCCCCCTCCCCCATTCCCCGTCCAATCCCCAAGTCCCAATCGCCTGATACAGTGGGAACTTGAAGACAGAGCGGCCGCCAACTTAGCGCGGACCTTCTCTTCTCGAAACGTTTTCCCGCAACTTGGCCCAACTCCTCACGGTCCACTGCCGCCCGACGCTCTCTCGTTTGCAAGTTGAAAACAACATTGCCGATAGAGTTGTGCCAGTAAGCTGATATCCGACTTAATTGCTCTTTCATGGACGGTTGAGCTCGGTAATATCACGCATAATGTTTATTCTGCAATGATTTGAATGCGTTAAAATGGTACAGGGTTATGTAAGGGATGATTATGATGATGATAGTGAGGGATGATGGTGATGTTGATGAAACATTAAAAATAACAAAGAAAATAATGTAATCGTTAACAACAACAAGAGCAGCATTGACAATAATGATGATAAGAATGCTAAAACCATCACTGCGATCTGCAAAACAAACCCTGTTGTGCGGGCAAACAAACCTCCGAGGCATACGCGTTTTGACATCGTAGGGGACACTGCGCTAAACGGAAAAAAAAGGCAGCTTGGGTCCCCGACACGAGGAGCAGATGACAAGCCCACGGGGAGGGGCAATCATCCTAGCTTGAACGTGGATGGAGGGCGAGGAAGGGCCTTTGACAGATGGGAGAGGCAGGAGTAGTAGGGCTCATCTCGGGAGCTTACAACAAGAGGATATGTAACACGGGTATCTGCGGATGTTGGAACTCGAGCCGAGATGCCGTTGCAATTCGTCTCGATTTCGGAGGCGGCGGGAGTGTGGAAGCGTGAATGCGGCGTGACAAGGGAGTCCTTTGGCGAGCCCTGGGCCAGAAGCACCGTGATTAAACTCCCGGAACCCTTCGGCGTTAGGGAGAGGGGAGGAGAGACAGGGAGGGCTCGAGGGATGCAGGTGGTGCTCTGTGGTTGAGAGAGTATGAGGGAGCGAGAGGGATGATATATGTATATGTGTATAAATATGTATATATATATATATATGTATATAAATATGTGTATATATAAATATGTATATAAATATGTGTATATATAAATATGTATATAAATATGTATATATATGTATATATATGTATATAAATATGTATATATATGTGTATAAATATGTATATATGTATGTGTATAGATATGTATATAAATATGTATATAAATATGTACATATATAGGTATATATATGTATATATATAAAAATATATGTATATGTATATATGTATATATATGTCTATATATGTATATATATGTATATATATGTATATGTATATATATATGTATATGTATATATATGTATATGTATATATATATGTATATGTATATATATGTATATGTATATATATGTATATGTATATATATACGTATATATACGTATATATATACGTATATATACATATATATACATATATGTATGTATATATATGTATATTGTATATATATGTATATATGTATATATATGTATATATATGTATATACGTATATATATGTATATATATGTATATATATATATATATATATATATATATATATATAGGGAGAGAGGGAAAAGGGAACACCAGATGAGAAAGTGCCAACGTATGTAAATAAACTCACTTATATTCATAACAAACAAGCATGTCCTTACGCCCTCTCTCTCATGGACACCGAGATATTGCTCCATAAAGTCAATTTACGAATGAAAATTTCATATCATGTACATGAAATTAATAGCTAAAATAACCCTTCCCCCCTCCCCCCCCCTCCCCCCTTCCCAGTAACCCGTTATTGCCTTGCGTCTGAACATTTTTTTCATTAGTTTTGCGATCGTCCGCAATTTATTTGGTTCGTGGATTCTAGGCTTCGGGATAAAAAAAAAAAAAAAAAAAAAAAAAAAAAAAAAAAAAAAAAAAAAAAAAAAAAAAAACGCTTCACAGTTCATTTCTTTCTAATTTAGGAAGCAGCTGTTTCATATTGATGAAATGTAGCTTTGAGAGAACCGACTTGCATTTCCCTACAAAAAAAAAAAAAAAAAAAGAGAGAAACTGAGTGAATTAAGCGAATAATAAAAAGAAACTGAAGGAAATAGAGAGAGAGGCAAAGCAACAGAGATGAACAGCGCGCCATCATCGCCATCATTATAATGAACGCGACCTTGCGCCTCCCGGAAAGTGTGATGGCCGGACGAAGAGGCGTGACCGGGTGGGCGCAGGTAAATATTTGTCTTAATTATGTAGGCATGCAAGCTGAAGCCCAACATCGAGGGTGTGGGCGTGGGTGTGGCAACCACCCCCTCTCCTCTCCTTCTCTCTCCCTCTCCCCCTCTCCTTCTCCCCCTCTCCCCCTCTCCCCCTCTCCCCTCCCCCCAGCCGCCTCCGAGGTCACGCCCAGCTATAGTGTTACGGGCGTGCTCTTCCCTTTTTTTTTTTTTTTTTTTTTTCGTCTCGAGTTTGTTGTTTTACGTTTTATGGCTGTTGTTGTAGTTGGCTTTGTTGTTGTTACGTTCATATATTCCCAGAGTCTCTTGTGTTTTTGTTTTGTTTGTTTTTGTTTATGTTGTGATAGATTTTACAGGTCATGTCTTCATTATCACTTTGTCATTTATCTGTATGACCCTTGCACTTGTTATATTTTGTCGTTGTTAGAGATCTTTTCATAATTTCGTAGGAAAACAAAAATTAAATGTCATTTGCGGACCTTCCATTCGGCGTGGTGGGATGCGTGACATTTTGCACTTCGGTGAATGAGAAAAAATGTATATGAGTCTTCCTAAACGTTCTATTCCCCGCGGGGGGTTCTGTTAGTGAGGAGAGACGACCCCTCCTGTTCCCTATTCCTTTCCAGTCTTCCCCTTCCCTTCCCTCCAGTCCTCTCCCCTTCCCTTCCCTCCCCTCCCCTCCCCTCCCCTCCCTCTCTCCCTCCCCTCCCTCTCTCCCTCCCCTCCCTCTCTCCCTCCCCTCCCTCTCTCCCTCCCCTCCCTCTCTCCCTCCCCTCCCTCTCTCCCTCCCCTCCCTCTCTCCCTCCCCTCCCTCCCTCCCTCCCTCCCTCCCTCCCTCCCTCCCTCTCTCCTTGTGATATAGCGACAGGTTAGAGGAGGGTGGGGGGGGGGGTCGGTTGCCTTTTTCTACGAACAACAAAATTATTTTTGATCGCTTGTCCCTAATTATATTTTGGATGTTCCGGATTGCTGTGTGATGGGGAGAGCCGTGGCAGGTGCGTTAAAGGGCGCCTGAGGAGCGAGGAGAGGATGGGAGGGGAGACGCAGAGGGGAAGTGAGGAGAGAGGAGGAGGGAGGAGGAGAGAGGAGGAGGGAGGAAGAGATAGGAGGGGAGGAAGAGATAGGAGGAGGGAGGAAGAGAGAGGAAGAGGGAGGAAGAGAGAGGAAGAGGGAGGAAGAGATAGGAGGAGGGAGGAGGAGAGGAGGAGGGAGGAGGAGAGAGGAAGAGAGAGGAGGAGGGAGGAAGAGGGAGGAAGAGGGAGGAGAAGGGAGGAGGAGAGAGGAGGAGAGAGGAGGAGAGAGGAGATGGAAGGAGAGGGGGAAGGGAAGGGTTCAGGGAGGGGAGAGAGGAGAGAGGAGAAGAAGGAAGGAGAGAGATAAAGGGAGTGCCAGTGCCAGCTTGCATGTTACCTTGATTGTGGCTCTGCTCTTTGCCGGGTGCGTGCTAGGGAGAGGGGATGTTATTTAGCCTAAGTGGAGAAGTGATGTGAGGGAGGGAGAAGGCCTAAGGGAAGGGGAGGGAGAAGGCCTAAGGAAAGGAAAGGAGAGGGAGGAGGCGAGAGGGAGAAGTGACGTGAGGGAAGGGGAGGGAGAAGGCGGGAGGGAAGGGGATGGGAAGTGAAGAAAACGGATGAATAGGGGGAAAGAGAGGAGGGAAGGAAGGGAGAAGGGAATAATTTGACTGAGACACATAGGCACTGCTGTTGATACTTCGGTGGACAGGCGGGAGAGCAAGGAAATGCGTCGTTATTTTTTACTTATTATGATGATAATGAGTTTGTTAATGACACTGATTAAAGGCAATAGTAATCATGGAATTCTTTATGTTATTTAGTACTGTTAAGCAGGTTTTTCTACTGCATTCGTAATATTTGTTACATGAGGAATAAAGAGGAGAAAACTTAGGGATGGATAGAGAGGGAGAGAAAGAAAAGTGAAAAAGAGGGAAAAAGAAAGAAAAGTGAAAATGAGGGAAAGCGAAAGAAAAATGAAAATGAGGGAAAGAGAAAGAAAAGTGAAAATGGGGGAAAAGGAAATAAAAAGTGAAAATGAGAGAAAGAGAAAGAAAAGTGAAAATGAGGGAGAGAGAGAGAAAAGTAAAAATGAGAGAAAGAGAAAGAAAAGTGAAAATGAGGAAAAGAGAAGGAAAAAGGAAAAAAAGTGAGAAAGAGAGAAAATCGTCGTGGCGAGGTCCGTTTTTTAAATTAATGATTGCACTCGTAATATCAGTTGAAATTTATTGTACATATTTGGAGTTCATTATTTTTTTCCTTCCTATTAGTTAACAGTTAATATATGATCGAGGAAACTTAATAATGCCGCGATATTGTGCTTTTAATTAATGCTATTCTGGGTGGCCCGGGTCTGATATTGCTTCCGCCCGGTAATTTGCGAAAAGGAAAGCAATTGAAAGATATATGCAAGTGCGGACTCCCTCCTCCCTCTCTCCTCCCTCCCTCCTCCCTCTCTCTTTCCTCTCCCCCTTGTGTATCAGCCGTCCCCCCCACCCCCCCACCCACTCTGTATTACTCCTAGCTCGTCCCCTACCCCTTCCCCTTCCTCTCCCCCTCTTCCTCCCCCTGGTCTTCACCCTCTTCCCCTTCCCCTAGGTTTACCCCCTTCCCCTCCCCCTGGTTTCGCCCCCTCCCCCTGGTCTTCACCCCCTTCCCCTCCCCCTGGTCTTCACCCCCTTCCCCTCCCCCTAGGTTCACCCCCTTCCCCTTCCCCTGGGCTTCACCCTCTTCCCCTCCTCCTGGGCTTCACCCCCTCCCCCCTCTCACAGCGGATGCATAACGTGCCCGGAAATTATCTTCTCGGAGATTCCCCTTCCTGAGCAATCCCAGGCGGTGGTCGGAGTTGGGCTGACGAAGACGCTCTGGGAAAAGGGAAGGGCGAAAATATGAAAAGTGACGATTTCTGCTATATATTTTTATTCCATTTTAGATTTATGATCGCGTGCCGTCTCTCTATTTTGTTTATTGTTATTTTTTTTATTTATTTTTTTTTTTCATTAGAATTTGCGTCACTGATTGGCGGAGGTAATGTCTCAAGTAATTAGTGTCATTTTTCAAGGCATTTTTGAAAAGACCTTCGAGAGATGGAGAAGGATCATTTGTCAGCCAGTTACCTATTATGGCTAAATGTGCTCATTATGCCATTGCCATAATAGTGTCGTTTGGGTGTCATAGAAATCTTAGACACGCCTCTCATCTATTCGTGTTTGCTCTGGTGGCACCGTCCAGTGTCAGGTATATTTTTGTATGTTTTTTTTCCCTTTCTTTTCCATGTCTAGTTGTAGTTTTATTAAAGAAAAAAAAATGGACCTCGGCTACCTTGTCAGCACCTGCAGTTCCTCTTCCACCTGTTTCTTTTTCCCTTTCCTCTCTTTTTTCTTCGGAGCGGAACTTCTTCCCGTCATAAGCCCGGCTTGCACCGTAATGAGCCAGGTCGTTAAGGGAAGGAAAAGCTGCTTTCTATTTTTTTTTTCTTTTTTTTTATTTACCTTCTCGAGGAATTACCTTCACCACCAAAGACGCGTTGGCTCGCGGCCAGAGGAGGGTAGAGGGAAAGGGCAGAGGGGGTGGGGGAGGGGGAGAGGGGAAAGTGCAGCAGGATGGGGGGGTAAGGGAAAGGGTAGAGATAGGGGGAGGGGGTCAGGGAAGAGCAGTGAGAGAGGGGTTAGGAAAGGGTAGAGAGAAGGGGAGGGGGGTAGGAAAGGGTAGAGAGAAGGGGAGGTAGGTTAGGAAGAGTAGAGAGAGGGAAAGCGGATGGGGAAAGGGTAGAGAGTAGGAGGTAGAGCCCTGGGTGCATAATATCCCAAGAGGCGCTGCGTTTCCTCCAGGTTTAATGGCGGCCGAAAGAAAGGCCTTGTTTACACACCTTCGGGAAGTCGTTCCGCGTGATGGAGGGGAAGGCCTAGAAATTACAGTAAAGGTGGGGTCTTTCTCTCTCTCTCTCTCTCTCTCTCTCTCTCTCTCTCTCTCTCTCTCTCTCTCTCTCTCTCTCTCTCTCTCTCTCTTTCTCTTTCTCTTTCTCTTTCTCTTTCTCTCCTTCTCCTTTCCCCACCTTCTCTCTCTTTCTTTACTCATTTCGGTATCTGTAATTTATTATTTAATCATATAGCCCTATTCTTAACACTGTACTTCCACTCTTACTTTCATTTATATAATAATCAAGTTCTTCCCGTCTCCTGTTTCCTTCAAAGCGTCGTGGTTGATTATAGGCCACCCCTGTTCCCCTGTCTCAATAGTTAGATTCCCATTCCTAGCGCCAGAATTCCAGATTTCACCCCATGGATTTCCGGTGCGAAGGTGTGCAAATAAGTTGAATGGAAAGCCTTATTTTTTCATTCTTTATTTATTTGCTTTTTTATTTGTTCATTCTGTAAACGGTTTCTCTAGTTGAATAATGATCACGGGTTCCGTAGACTTTAACCTGAACGTGTATATGTGGTTAATTGTTCAGTACCTGACGTGCAGTTATTTGGAGAATGACTGAGTGATATATGGTGCTTGTACGAGAAACAACGCTTTTCCATTCTGCATTTTTTTCTTTCTCTATTTTTCCTCCCCGGACTTCACCTTCACCAGATACCGGCCACCTACGTATTTACAATTTATCAAGCTGTTTCTTGACGTACTTATTTATCTCTGCACGTCTGTCTTTAATTTATCAGACAGACGGACAGAGAGCCCTTCCCTCTCCTGTCATCTTAGAAATCACTCCCCCCTCAACCGTCAGTTATCTCTGCAAAGTTCTCCCCGCCATCAGAAATGGTGACAGGGGAACGCTATGGGAAATTAATTAAGACTTGATCGCAATCGTGAGTGGACGGACGGGCCGCCCCCTCTCCCCAGACATAACGATTCGAGGACCCCGTGATTTGGTGTTTACATGCGTAGTTACAGTATCGACCGCTAGAGGGACGAGTGCTTCTGTCAGGGTTGTGTTGTGGATCGAGTGCCATGCATCCGACACGCGTTAACTATTATTTCCACGCACGTAATGGGGTCATTAGTGTGTGTGTGATGGCGGGGGACGCGTCTATCACTTTAATTAATCAGTATCGGTAGTTTGGAGTGGGTAATGATGACTCGGTATTAGGGACTTGGTTGACATATTCCTTGGGATTTTAAAGGGATGCGGGGATCTGTTTGTGAGTTGTATTTGCTGGAAGGTCTCTCCCGGCAAGCGCGTCGCCATGAAAAGTGTCGATACAGACGTCAATTGGACTGCATTTTCACCGACAAAATTGCATCTATTTGAAGTTTGGGTCTCTCGATAAAATGCAAATGTACACGAGAGAGACCATCTGCTATTATATTTGCCGATGATGAAATGAACGGCGCTCCATCGATTTGCATAGAGCACAGGGCCGCGAGTAATGCCATCCGTTGAACCGACCTGCTGTTGCGAGGGACGCTTGCACCTGACCTGACGACATGTTCTTCTGTGATTTACATCATCGTCAGTGGCCGGGGAACGTGCTCGACACAGGGCAGTTTGTGGGAACGTTCAAATTTACGCCCGATTTTGTTAAGGGTCGCGGGCTTTCTAGTGGTAAGCATCGGGCACACGTGATCACATCGTTTCGAGATTGATTCGATATCGTGGGCGACATTTAATCCCCTCGAAATCGACGGTCGGCGTTCGGACTCTCGTCGCCGCGAGTGGAAAGCGGACATTCTCCGGCGCGGAAATGTTTCTCCGGCGTTCGGGCGCGATCTGTCATGAGGCGAAAACGAGGTCACGGGATGGTAACTGAGAGAGAGAGAGAGAGAGATAGGGATAGAGATAGAGATAGGGATAGAGATAGAGATAGAGATAGAGATAGAGATAGAGATAGAGATAGAGATATAAAGATAGAGAGAGAGAATGTAGAATATGAGAAGGAGAGAAAATAGAGGGAAAGAAAAGGAGAAAGAGAAAGATAGAAAATATAGGGAAGGAAAAGGAGAAACAGAAAAGAGAGAGCGAGAGAGAGAGAGAGAGAGAGAGAGAGAGAGAGAGAGAGAGAGAGAGAGAGAGAGAGAGAGAGAGAGAGAGAGAGAGAGAGAGAGAGAGAGAGAGAGAGAGAGAGAGAGAGAGAGAGAGAGAGAGAGAGAGAGAGAGAGAGAGATTTTGGAAGGTCGAGAATACAGTTCCTGAATCAGAGAACGATCGTGGCCGGAAATGCATTTTCATGTGTCGGCGCGGGCGAGGGAAAAGGCGTTTGGCCGCGTGCGTTGGTGCCGCGGAATGCCGTCCAGGGTGCCGGGACCCGCAGGCTGCTGGTTAGTCGGCCTGTCTGTTTGTTTCTTATTTCTTTATTTGTCTCTGCCTCTCTCTCTCTCTCTCTCTCTCTCTCTCTCTCTCTCTCTCTCTCTCTCTCTCTCTCTCTCTCTCTCTCTCTCTCTCTCTCTCTCTCTCTCTCTCTCTCTCTCTCTCATATAAATATGTGTGTGTGTATGTATGTATATTGCATATGTATATATATGAATTATATACACATACATATACAAACACAAATATACATAAATATTTTTTTATCTGGGCCTAACAATCACACCAATACACTTTCTACAGATTTGTCAAATAACCAAAGCAGCAGCAGTATTACGACCAGGAGGGGGGGGGGGGGGAGAAGGGGACAGGGGAGGTAGGCAAGCTAGGTCGACGTCCCCCGAGTTTGTGCCGAGAGAAGGTTCTGGAAGTGGGCCAACCCTCGCCTTGTGAGGTTCTTGCTCCTCGCCGGTCAGCCTCAGTCAAATTTTATTAGTTTATGTATGTCGTTAATAATCTTTTCTTGTTTGATTTATTGTGGCTTTCCCAGTTTCTTCTTTCTTTTTTTTTTTTCTCCCATTCCCCCTTTTTTAACTCGTTCCTCATCTCGTTTCCCCTCTCCGCTTGTCTCATCCATTCCCTCGGCTCCCTTTCCTTCCCCATTCTCTTTATTATTCCTTTCCCCTTTCCCCTCAATCCTTTCTTTTACCCTCGCTCTGTATCCCCTTCTTCCCCCTCCCTCTATATCCTTTCCCCTCCCCTTCCTCACTATCGTTTCTTCCCCTTCCTTCTATATCCTTTCTTCGTCCCTCCTCTGTATCCTTTCTTTCTCCCACCCTCTTATTTTTTCTTTCCTTTTCCTCTCTATCCTTTCTGCCTCTTTCCATCTCTACCCAGCCTTTCCTCTTCCACCTCTTCCCTCGTTCCCTTCTCCCCTCTGCCCTCCAATTTCCGTATTGCTTTCCATCCATTCCTCATTATTATTTTCCCCCTCTCCTCCCTGCTTACTCCTCCCACTCCTCT
>NC_061834.1:3346415-3366415 GCF_019202785.1 Penaeus chinensis | reverse complement strand
ACTACGACTAAAAGGATTAAGAACGATTGAAATTGACAGATCTGAAATGCGGACACTACTAATTTGTAGGTAGAATACGTTTCCGTGATATCTACCACATTCCTTTCCCCTTTAAGGCGCTTTTATCGGCTTGCGAGTGAGGATTTTCGATCGAAAGGCAGACCGATAGAAAGAAAAACAAACAAACAAAACAAAAAAGCGTCTGCTATTGAGATTATCTTGAGAGTAATTAATGAAAGCCTCCCGCTGAAGAGATAAGTTCTTTTCGTCATCAATTTACCGTGGAAAGTTCCGGCCAAATGATCTCCAAAGTTTGTGAATTAATGGAATCCGATTTTTTTTACAGTTACGTTTTCTTTTTTTTCTTTTTTTTGTGGATTAAGTATGTACATTTTCAGCTTCGTTTTTTTATGAGTAATATTTCCTTTTCTTCTCCTCTCCTCGTCTCTCCCTTCCCTTACGAGTATGTGGGGAAGGGAGGGGAAGCATTTGTGTGTGTGTGTGTGTGCGTGTGTGTGTGTGTGTGTGTGTGTGTGTGTGTGTGTGTGTGTGTGTGTGTGTGTGTGTGTGTGTCTATTAAATCAAATATCACTTACTTTAACAGTCTTCACATATATATATTCCAATCACCACCGAGATTTATACTAAACTGAACGTTTTTTCTTTCTTTCCAGGTGAGACCCAGAAGTACATGCTGTGGTTGGGCGGTGGAGTGAGTACGCGATTTATCTCTATCGCCGTAGATATTGTATGTCCGTTTCTATCATTTTTCGCCGAGACATGTCCTCGCTTTCTCGTTTTTTTCGCTTTTTTTGTTCTTCGTTTTCTTCCTCCCTTTTTAAGTGCGAGGTTTGGAGGAATTGGTTAATGCATTTTTTTTTTCTTTACAAATTCCAAATTTTAGAATTTGGAAAAAAAAATGTAAAGGGCGAAATGAGTGCATAGAAAATGAGGAGTGCGTGGATATCCTTAATTGTGTTTTTGTTTATTTTCCCTTTATTGCACTTACTTTTTTTTTTTATGAATAAGCCATTATGACTAAGTACTGAAAGAAATCGAAAGAATATTACACCACTTAAGCTATAATTTCCAAATAACCAGTAATGAAAAAAAAAGGAAAATCATAAAAGGGAAAAAAACCATTGCAGAGAAATTGATCGGCATTTATTTACATCTGCATTCTCCCCATTTCGGCATCCATTTCCTTTCCTTTTGTCTTTTTATTTCTCTCTTTCTCTTTCTTTCTTTCTTTCTTTGGGTATATAAAGTGCTTTCTCATGTTCGCGTTGCTCGCATTAAGGCAAGGTGATTGAGTTACCAGGCCATTAGGGGCTTCCACGCGATCGCTGGCTTGGAATACTGCGGGTCATTTCTCGTCACTTCTCTTTTTATCGCCGTTCGACTGTTTCTCCATTCGCCGTTTTCCCCGAGGATGATAATGACCGTGAGGATTAAGAAGGGAAATGGTGATGGTGATGATGGTGATGATGGTGGTGATGGTGATGATGGTGATGTGATGGTGTTGATGGTGGTGATGGTGATGATGGTGATGGTAATAGTAATGATAATGGCGAGGATGATATGAATGATGATAATGATAGAAATGATGATAGTGATAATGGTGATGATGATAAGGATGATGCTGATGATAATAAGGGAAATAATGATAATGCTGACGATATTCATTTTTTTTTTTTTTTTCGTGATAGAAGAAAGTGCAAACGAAAGGAGTGATAACCGCGATAGTCAGGAATCGGTCATCGGTCATTGGTAATCGGGGAAGCGGCGGACGAGAAATAGCGATGATGACTCGAGGTCCTCCGGTCTCGAGGGCACGAGCGAGAGGGGGTTCGATGAAGGAGATTAAGAGAGAAGGCGAGAATAAACGACGGAAGCAGGAGGTGGAGACGGAGACAGACACAGGCTTCGACGATAGATAAAGAAATAGACTGCTGAGGTATGAGGGAAGATTCTATATATGGGGAAATAGATATGCTGTATATATATGGGAAGATAGATAGATATACTTTATATATATGGGAAGATAGATAGATTTACTGTATATATATATATGGGAAGAAAGCTATATATGCTGTATATAAATGGGAAAATAGATATACTGTATATATATATATGTATATATATATATATATATATATATATATATATATATATATATATATATATATATATATATGGGTAAAAGGTTGAATATCCATGTGTAAGGGAAAGCCTAAGTTAGGGTGATTGCAAAACCAATAGATAACGAGGCAAGGAATGTAAGGTAACGGGGAAAATGGGAGAAGGAGGAGAGGAAGAAGGGAATGGGCAGGATAAAGAGAAAGAGGCAGTAAAAGAGAAGGAAGAGAGGGAAGAGGAGGTAGGAAGCAGGGCAGAGCGAAGGAAGAGAAAGGAAGGGGACAGATTCGAGGGGGGAGGGGAAGAGGATGAGAAGGCATGAGGGAAACGGCATGATAGAAAGAAGGAGGAAAGGGAGAAGGAGTTAGCTGGATAGAGAGAAGGAGGAGGGGGGGGGGGGCACGGGAGGAGGGAGAGTACCAGTCAAAACGATGGAAAATTGAGAGGACGGGATGCAAATTATGCAGATCGGCGACCCACTCCCGCTGATGGAAAGATCCTGAGCCTCTTCTCAGTTGATGCTGCAACTTGGAGGGAGGGAGAGAAAGCAAAGGATGGAGTTGATGGACTCTAATGGAGATGGAGAAAGGGTGAAGCTTTGAGGTGGAGTTGATGATGGACGCGGATGGAAATTAATGCAAAGATGGAGAAGAAGATGGAAGCGAAGGTCAGGCTAATGGAAAGGCAGAGAGTCGGCGATGCTTTCCAGGGCTGCGGCGGAAACGAGGAGAGGAGAGGAGAGGAGAGGAGAGGAGAGGAGAGGAGAGGAGAGGAGAGGAGAGGAGAGGAGAGGGAAGAAAAGAGAAGAAAGGGAGTCGGAGGTGATGTTGATGGATGCTGGGATGGAGGTCGAGCGCCTCTGAGGCTTTTATGGCGCGGGAGATGATGGTCGGGGCGTTTTGGGCGCGGAGGGAAATTGATGCTTTTCCTCCGTCGGGATCGGAGAATTGCTGTTAATCGGGACGGGCGACATTCTCTCTTTTCCCTCAAGCCGGTAAGGAAAACAGGATTGTTTTTAGTGGTTCGTCTTGTTTGCCGTCTCTCTTCTTCCCCTTCTCCTCCTCCGTCTTCTTCTTCTCCTTCATCATCTTCTACTTCTACTACTTCTACTTCTACTACTTCCCCTCCTCCTCCTCCTCCTCCTCCTCCTCCTCCTCCTCCTCCTCCTCCTCCTCCTCCTCCTCTTTCCCCTCATCATTTTCCTCCTCGACCTCCTCCTTTCCAGTTCTCTTCCTCCCCCTCCTCCTCGTTTTCCTCCCTTCGCGTTGTGGTCCTAACCCCCCCCCCCCTCCATACTCTTTCCCGCATATGCTCTTTGTCACAAGTTTGTTTTTTCCAGCTTCCCCACGAAAGCTTAGTTACCCTCTACGCCATAGGCCTATCTGTATCCTAGTCGTATGGGTGTCACATGCTGCCACACTCTTTCCCAGAATGACCCATGAATTGAGTGATGTTCAGAAGACTCAGACGATGAAATGAATGTTGTGGTTGTGCGTTAAAGGGAGATGCAGCTGCCTCCGTCCTGGCTCGTTTTCCCCTTTGTAAATCATTTTCGTTAATGGGCTCTTCTCTTTGGCTGGTCTGTGTACATGATATAGTTTATAAGGCTTATATGTATGTGGTATATGATGTTTGTTTTTATTTACTTATTTGAAATGCACGTGCAGATAGATGCTCGTGATGTACATACCGGTACGTCAAATATTTTTTGTGGATAGGTAGAAAGAAAGAAAGAAAAATCAATGAATGGAAGAACAAAGAATATATATTTTTTTGGTTTTTTTTTCGCATTGTCTTTCATCTATTCTTTTCTTTTCTCCCTCCCGTCCTTCGGTCTTCTTTCTCTCCACTTTATCTCACTTCTGTTTGTCCCGCTCTCTTTTCATCTGTATTCTATTTTTGTATTGTTTTCTGTTCCCGCTCCCTTACCGTGTCATTCTCACTCCTCTCCCTCACTCTCTTCTTTTTCTCTCTCTCTTCTCTCTCTCTCTCTCTCTCTCTCTCTCTCTTCTCTCTCTCTCTCTCTCTTCTCACTCTCTCCTTCTCCCCTCCCTCCCTCCCCCCTTTCTCCCTTCCCTTTTCTCTCTTTTCCTCTCCCCCCTCCCCTCTCCTCTCTCTCTCTCTCTTTCTCTCTTCTTTCTCTCTTTCTCTCTCTTTCTCTTCTCTTCTCTCTCTTCTCTCTCTCTCCCCTCTCCTCCTCTCTTCCCCTCCCTCTCCTTTTCCCCCTCTCTCTCCTCTGTCTTATCTCTCTCTTCTCTCCCTCTCTCTCTTTTCCTCTCCCTTTTCTCCTCTCTCTCTCTCTCTCTCTCTCTCTCTCTCTCTCTCTCTCTCTCTCCCTCTCTCCCTCCCTCTCTCCCTCTCTCTCTCTCTCTCTCCTCTCTCTCTCTCTCTCTCTCTCTCTCTCTCTCTCTCTCTCTCTCTCTCTCTCCCTCTCTCCCTCTCTCTCTCCCTCTCTCTCTCTCTCTCTCTCTCTCTCTCTCTCTCTCTCTCTCTCTCTCTCTCTCCCTCCTCCCTCCCTCCCTCCCTCCCTCCCTCCCTCCCTCCCTCCCCCTCACTCCCTCCCCCTCACTCCCTCTCTCTCTCTCTCTCTCTCTCTCTCTCTCTCTCTCTCTCTCTCTCTCTCTCTCTCTCTCTCTCTCTCTCTCTCTCTCTCTCTTTGTCTCACCCTCACCCTCTCAACCTGTTCGTGTTTTTCCCTCGCCATTTCCTTTCAGCCTAGCTTTGTTGCACACATTTCCCTCTCCCCCTCCTCCTCTTTCTCCATTTCCTTCTTGTTTCCATTTTCCTTCTTCCCTTCTTCCTTCTCTTCCCCTCTTCCATTTCCTTCTTGTTTCCATTCTCCTTCTTCCCCTCTTCCTTCTCTTGCCCTCCTCCATTTCCTCATCCTCTCTCCCTTTGCACTCGACCTTCCGACTATCACAGGTAGTAGGAGACTATGCTGTGGACAGATCACATCGGAGATAGGGAGGCTGGCGTGTATGCCTGGCTTATCTCACTCATGGTATCGACCGACGGGGCCACACACGGGCCGGAGTTGCCATGGGGGGGGCTTATGGCGGTTGAGCTGGCAAAACGGCAACCGAGGAGGACGGGGTGGGAGTTGTTTTGCGGGCTGGGATGGCGACATCGACGTCGTTTTGTGCCCTGGTCGTTGGAGGAGGCTGAGAGGGATGGGGGAGGGGAGGGGGCGGTGCTGGGGATTGGTTCGAGTTCGAGTTCAGTGCTGATATTCTGCCATTCTTATTTTTTTCTTTTGTTTTTTGCATTATTTTCTCGCGTGGTTTTATTCTATTGTTTTTGTTTTTTTTTTTATCTCGCGTACTTATTTGTTTAAGCCATTAAGATGGCTTAATCACCAAATAGCCAGTTCTTAATCACCAAATAGCCAGTTATCAGAACTACCTATCTCACCTGATTACCCTTTTACTTCACTTTAGGAAAGGGTCTTTTGTATCATTTCATTGTCTAAAATATTTTAATGACAAATTAATAATCATAACATCAATAACAATAATAACAGTATCGATAACAATGGTATTAATCATAAAAAAAACACATTTTCCCGCCAATACAAGGAATGGGGAAATCAGGATCGGTAACTACGGCCTACTGATAGACTCCTTGCCGGCTGAGCACATGTGGAGCCATCTGTAGGTAACGAAATTCACCAAAAACTATAGGGGGCAGAACATTAATCCGGGGCGAATGGGTTAAAGATGGTATTGGTGACGATTTCGCCGTTAGATTCTACCCGTTTACTGACTGGATTGAAAGGATTTTCTCTATTTTATCATAACTTCGTAACAGGACGTCACATTTTTTTTTTTTTTTTTTACGATAAATTCTTGAAATATTATTACTATTATATGGTCTCCTCTTGAAATGGAGATCGCTATAATCCTGCATCATCCTCTCTCTCCCACAATATGTAACTCCTTTCCTCTTTTTTAATTTATTTTTTTTCCTCCTATTTTTTTTTTTTTTTTTTTATCTTTCCTCTCTTCTTTTTCTCTTTTTCCTCTACTCTCCCCTCTTATTTTCTCCTTTTCCTCTCCCCTTTTTTTTTTTCCTCTCCCCTCTTTTTTTCTTTTTCCTCTCCCCTCTTTTTTCTTTTTCCTCTCCCCCCTCTTTTTCCTCCCTTTTTTTCTCTTCTTCCTCTCCCCTCTTTTTTCTCTTTTTCCTCTCCCCTTTTTCCCCTCTTTTTCCTCTCCCCTCCTTTTCCTCTTTTTTCCCTCTTTTTTCCTCTTTTTTTTCCCTCTCCTCTTCCTCCCTCCCCGCCTGCCATGTTGACATTATATCCATTATAACTCCCACATGGACACCGTTTTCCCCTCGAAATGCGTCCCCATGCACACAATGGAATCCACTAGACCATTTGTTCAACATTCACGTCGATGATATACGCGCTCATTGTGGATATGCATGTTGGGGTGGATCTGTGCTTGTTATCTCTCTACTTTTTCCCCCTTTTTTCTTTCTTTTTTTTTTGGGGGGGGGGAGGGGGTGGAATGAGAGAATTTGTAGCTGGATTATTGCCAAGGAGGATGAGGATTATTTGGTGAACTGCGTACGAATTGCCTCCCCCTCCCCTCTCTCTCCTTTTGTCTGTTCTTCGTTTCTGTGTTTCATCTGTCCCTCCCTCTCTTCTTCTTACTCTCCTTTCCATTCTTTTTTCCCATAAGCTCTCTCTCTATATTCTCTCCTCGCCTCTCCTTTCCTCTTCTCTCCTCTCCTGTCCTCTCCTCTCCTCTCTTCTCTCTATCTTTCTCATTATCTATCTATCTCTATCTATATATCTCTACCTATCTATCTACCTACCTATCTATTACTCGCTCGCTAGCTCTCCCTTGTTTGTTTATTTCGTGTTCTGCCTTTAAGCAGAGCAGTTCAGGTGCGTAAGATACCCCCGGACAGGTGTCGAAGGCACAGGTGTATACACGTTAGACGGATCGTGACCTCGCATGCCAACGCGCAATGCTGGGTTCTCTTTTTTTCTTGTTGTTTACGCGTCTGTTTCTAGTTGTTAATTGCATTTTGTTGTCCCAGCGGCGGAGGAATTCATCATTTTATTTTTAGGGGTATTATTCCATTAAATGAGTTAAATGTGTACATATAATGAGAAGTTTTTTTTCCGGTTGTGAAGTTGAGGCGTGGTTAAACTGTAATTCTGTTTCAGCTGGAAATGCCGTTGCGTGTTTTTTCTTTCTCTTTTTTTATCCCCGGGGCCTTTTATTTGGCTTTGGTCGTCACAGCGAGACAGGAGAGACTCGACGAGGAGATCCGTGCTAGGAATTCATTGCGTCGCGGGACATACATCGCCCTCGATGCTTTCGCTTTAGAGGAAATTCCGCAAGGGGTCAGCGCTACGAATGGCGCCGCGACACTGGATGCACGGAACGGAAATAGGAAACCGATGTTTGGAGGAAAATATGTAAATTCGGCTCTAGGGGAGCGGGTGAAACTAAATTGTTCTTCCAATGATGCATACATTAACTGCAGTTAAACAAAGAGAACCTAATTCGGTGTGAACCGTGTGTAGTAGTTTTATTCCGTAATATATTTCAAAATGTGGGACCCCGTCATGCATGTAAATGAAAAATAGCGTACGTAAACCGTAGACTGACGTGTAAAGGGTTTCATAGGAAAAATATACGTTCTAAATACATTAGAAAGCAGGAGGGATATATGTATATGTGTGTGTGTGTGTGTGTGTGTGTGTGTATAGTATATATAGTATATATATACATATATATACATATATATATAGTATATATAATATGTATAAAATATCTGTAATATATATTCTCTCTATATTATATATATATATATATATATATATATATATATATATATATATATATATGGTATATAAAAAGTGAAAATGCATGAAACCAGTCGAATCGTACCACTAGTTGTGAGAATGAAAATGAGAAAGCAAACCCCTCGGATTTAAGGCAAACCTTTAGATTCCTTGGTCAAATATTAGTCTGTCGCGTCTCGGACGCCGCGTCATATTCTAGAGTAAACCCAATTATCGCCGATGGGATTTCGCTGGACTCTCACTCGAAGTAAATTGGGTGCTGGATTAGGAGGAATGGGGAGGCAGCGGGGGAGGAGGGGTACAGGTCAGAGACAGAGGAGAGTAAATAGGGAGGTAATGGGGAAAAAGACGAGAGAAAGCATATTAATTATATTAATTACCGAGAGGATGCGTATGCTTTTCGGACAGCTGACTCGTGAACAGGTTAGAAAGGGAACCATTTTTTTCTCTATGTGAGCGTAATTATTTTATGTAATCGTTTTTAATACTGTGCATATTAAGGTACTTCTCTGAACTGGATATTGTTGATGATAGGAGTAGTAATGATAATGATGATGACAGTAATAATAAAGAAAAAGATGATGAAGATGATGATGATGATGATGATGATGATGATGATGATGATGATGATGATGAGGATGATAATCACCAGCATCACCATTGTTATTATTGTTATTACTGTATTTCGATTAATATGCGTGCATACCGAGCGAATACAGCGAGATTATTGTCTCCTTAATGCGAATCGTCGAATTAATTGGAAACTCATATTTTACTCCGGTTTGGGGCCGATGTATAATTAATAGCAGGTGATACATGAAGGTCGCATTTAAAGCTGAGGTTGCCATGACAACCTCACGAGAGTCGCTTCACTGTATATAAATGAAACGAAGCTCAGCCACGCCCCGCGATTCGCAGGCGTGGCTCTGTTCTGCTTCGAGCGTCGGCAGCCCCCTCTGATTGCTCTTTCTCTCGACGCTGTCATGCCCCTCTGTCATGGCCATCTTTTATGCCCCTAACGATTTCCGGCAGAGTTTTTCAGAATTATTCTATGCTCGTATGCGCGCGTGTTCTGGCGTGTTAATCATCATCATCACCATCATCATCACCACCATTATTATCATCACCACCATTATTATCATCACCACCATTATTATCATCACCACCATTATCATCATCACCACCATTATCATCATCACCACCATTATCATCATCACCATCATCATCACCATCATCATCATCATCATCATCATCATCATCATCATCATCATCATCATCATCATCATCATCATCATCATCATCATCATCATCATCGACCTCGTGTCTGTAGTGCTTGTCGTGGGCTTAAAAGTATATTAAATAAAATCTTATCACACATGGCTCTGTATAATCACCTATAATCGTTATGTATATTCACCATAAGCGTGATAATCGTCGACCGTAGGAAAAATATTGTCTATATCCCTTTATGCCACGTAGGAAATTGTATCAGAGGCTAAGCTATTTTCAAAGGAATTGTTAAGGGCCGTTCTTATATATATATATTTTTGTTCCTTTTTTCTTAGTAAAAAAAATAATGATAATAAAAATAATGAGGATGATGATAAAAAAAATAATAATGATCATAAAATAATAATTATTGAAATAAGTGATAACTGATGATGATAAAAAATATCATAGTCGTCGCTGTCATCATCGTCATCATCATCATTATCATCATCATTAATAATAATCATCAGTTTTGTATATATTACAATGTAAACGTTGTTATAATGAGTTGAAAATAGTCGTTCACTTTTTACGCGTCGACAGAGACTGTGACTGAGCACGTAGCGTTTTCTTTGACGGAGATCTTGGAAAAGAAAATGTGACAAGAAATTTACCGGAGACTCTGTTAGAATGTTAAAATTTAACGGGGACTCTGTTTACGACAATGGCAAGAGATGATGAATTATCTTGACAGTATGCCCTTGCTATATATAAGAAAGAAAACGACCAGAAACCCAACGAAGGAAACGGACTGTCGTAAACAGAACAATACTGTTTTATGTGCTAGAGTGAAGTAGTGTCCTGCATTTAGAGAAAAACAAATATATTCCTAAAACCTCAGTTTCAAAAATAAGAGAAAAAGGCAATTAAGTAACAGCTTTGGGTTCGTGTTAGACCAAGGGATGGGTAGAAACGCAAAGGCCCAGTTTGCAGAACAGCGGTAAGTCGCAGGTTTATGCCACTCCTCTTCCTTCGCGAGGTTCTCAGAGCCACACTAAGAACCCGCCGAGAACCCACTAAGAAACGCCAACGTGCGGATCGTAAAAGGTATGTGTGCCCGTGACAGTCGCTTAACACGAGGCTGCTGGGTTTATGCTACCTGCTGGGGGGAGGGAAAGGCACGGGGAGGGGAGAGGTGGAGGGGGATAGGGGGCGTGTGAGTGGGTGAGGCTCGCTGGTTGGTGGATGTGAGCACGACAAGGGCGTGGTGTGGACGACATAGGGGATCCCGTGGGCGGGGCTTCAGGGCGGGGTCGAGAGGGCTGGATCACGATAGCATGTATGGGTGGCGGGAGGTGTTTCAGGACGCGGTCACATGGGCGTGGTTGCTGGCTGCGGGTGGCTTCGGAAGACGGGATGGGAGAAGCTCGGAGAGCGAATAAAAAAGGGAGAGAGAGAGGGAGAGAGGGGGGGGGGATAATGAGAGAGAGAGAGGGTGAGGGAGGGAGGGAGAAAAGGTAGGAAGGAAAGAGGGAAGACGCAAAGACAGGATACCAGGATGGAGTTCGGTCCCACTGTGCTTAATACGGGGAAACCTGTCTTACGCATAGTAATAATCTTCGTAAATTCACCATAAACTAGAGGCAGAGCGACCGAGCCCGTGGCACAGCGTCGGGTTGACGCTTGAGTACGTCATTAAACGCAGCACAAGCATACCGTCTTGGTGTAATGACGTCAGATATCAAGGTTCCGACGCGGAGGCTACGCGGACGAAGATGAAGCTGCAGTCGTGGGGGAGGCGGCCGACGTCACTCATTCGTCGCTGTCGTGAGTCGTGCGTCGGGGGTCGTGCGGCATTCGTGGTCGTTGCGGGTTTTCGTCCTCAGAATTTTGGATTCAGGACAATCGCTTGGTTTCTTTGATCATCCGTACGTGACTTAGGTTTATGCGTTGTTTGAAAGTGCTTTCTGACATTATCTTGTTTTATTCTTGTCTTGTAGATATAATTTCATTCTCCTTGTAATCAATTATTTTCCTCTTCCATCTCTTACTTCCCCCACAACCCATCATGACTTGACTTTCTGGCCAACTTAAACCTATAATCTATTATTCATTTCTCCGCCTGCTCTCGTTTTCCTCGTCTTTATATTCCATTCCTTTTCCCACCGGACGACAGAGGCCCAAGCCCTGCCATCTTCCCCTCCCCCCTCGTCTCTCCCCCCCTCGTCTCTTCCCCTCCCCCCCTCGTCTCTTCCCCTCCCCCCCTCGTCTCCTTATCCTTTTATCCATCAACCTCAGCTTCTCCGCTCTCATGCTTCTCCAATCCTCCCTCACCCCTACCTCTCTTCCCCCATATCCCTCTTCTCCTCCCTCATTCCTCTACCCACTTGAACCCGTCCTCTTCTCTTTCGTCTTCCCCCCCTCCCCCCAGTTCTCCCCTATTCCCTCCCTCTACCCACCAAACCCATCCTTCCCCCCCCCCCCCTGAGTCTCCCTCATATCCCTCCTCCCCCCCCATTTCTCCCTCATACCTCTCATCTCCCTAATTCCCCACTCAACCCAACGAACTCAACCTCCTCCCCTTCGTCTTCTCCCCTTCCCTCCTCCCCCCAGTTCTCCCTCCTATCCCTCCTCCCTCTACCTCAGGGTGTTCGATATTCTCTCTAGGTTTACTTCCTTTATTCCCCAAGGGTGTCTGTCCTCTTCCCCGAAGTCCTAGGGGCGTCGTTTGTTCCTTTAGGTTATTGTTGTCTTTGCCTTTTTTTCTCTTTTTTTTTTTCTTTCTCTTTTCCTTCGCCTTTTTTCTTCGTATTGTTTTTTTTTCTAGTTCGTTCATTCGTTCCCTGTGTATTCTTCCTCAGTTCTTTTGTTTATTCCCTTTATGATGTTTCCGCTTTTCTTTCTTTCCATGTACAACCGTTATCGTCTTTATCTCCCATTTTATGCGTCTTTCTCGTATTTTATAAATGTCTAATGTGGTCTGTGTTACGTGTACCTCCCAGTGGCCATTCAATTTAATTTTTGCGGGCAGACTCCGTGCCTCATCCGGATAATGGTGTATATATCTTAATTTGATTTTTTTTTTTTTTTTGGCCTCTCTCTCTCTCTCTCTCTCTCTCTCTCTCTCTCTCTCTCTCTCTCTCTCTCTCTCTCTCTCTCTCTCTCTCTCTCTCTCTCTCTCTCTATCTATCTATCTATCTCGCTCTCTCTCTCTCTATCTCGCTCTCTCTCTCTCTATCTCGCTCTCTCTCTCTCTATCTCGCTCTCTCTCTCTCTATCTCGCTCTCTCTCTCTCTATCTCGCTCTCTCTCTCTATCTCGCTCTCTCTCTCTATCTCGCTCGCTCTCTCTCTCTCTCTCTCTCTCTCTCTCTCTCTCTCTCTCTCTCTCTCTCTCTCTCTCTCTCTCTCTCTCTCTCTCTCTCTCTCTCTGTCTGTCTGTCTGTCTGTCTGTCTGTCTGTCTGTCTGTCTGTCTGTCTGTCTGTCTGTCTGTCTGTCTGTCTGTCTGTCTCTCTGTCTGTCTCTCTGTCTCTGTCTTTCTCTCTATTCTCTCCTTTCTCTCTCTTTCTCTCTCTCTCTCTCTCTCTCTTACTCTCTCTCTCTCTCTCTCTCTCTATATATATATATATATATATATATATATATATATATATCTGTCTATCTTTTTTTATATCTATCTATCTAAAACTATGTATATAAAAATTTATATATGTATATATACATACATACATATATATATATATATATATATATATTTATCTGTCTTTCTCTCCTTCTCTCTCTCCACTTTCTCTCCACTTTCTCTCCTCTTCCTCTCCTCTTCCTCTCCTCTTCCTCTCCTCTTCCTCTCCTCTTCCTCTTTTCCTCCCTCCCTCCCTCTCCTCTCTCTCCTTCCCACCCTCCCTCTCCTTCTCTCTCTCCTTCCCTCTCTCCTTCCCACCCTTCTTTCTTTGGTGCATTCCTCCACATTTTCTCATTTATTCGGACTTTCCTGGCTCCTCCGACGCCCATTTCGAGTCACATTGAGTCAAATTAGTGAGTCCGCCACAGTCCCAAGACGGAGGAATGGGAGATGAGGGTGTGAGACGGAGGAAAAGAGGAGGGGGTAATGGGGGGGGGGGGGGGTAATTGAGGATGGAGGGAACGAATGTGATAAATAGGAGAGAGAAAAAAAGGGGGATGGAGGTGAACGAATGGGAGGAACAGACAGATGGAGGGTAGGGATAGGAGAGAAAGAAAGGGACGGGCCAGTGAATGTGAATGGGAGAGAGAGAGAGAGGGAAAGGGGACGGATGGATGGAGGGAATGAATGGTGGGAGAGGAAGGGACGGATAGATTGAGATTAAGAGGAAGGGGGAGAGAGTGACGGGAGGAAGCAAGAAAGTAAGCAAGTAAGCAGACAGGTCAGCAGGTCAGCAGGAAAGCAGTGGAGATGAGCTGTTAAGCGAGAGGATCTGGAGATGATGATTGGTGGTCCTCGAAGGGCGTGAGAGAAGAGGAAGGAAAGAAGATAAGGACAGGGACAGGGAGGATGGACATGATTAAGAATAGTTGTTTATATGCTAATGTTGCTTGTAATGATTATTACAAGCTACACAAAGTAGTTTGTGAGTCTCTCTCTCTCTCTCTCTCTCTCTCTCTCTCTCTCTCTCTCTCTCTCTCTCTCTCTCTCTCTCTCTCTCTCTCTCTCTCTCTCTCCCCCCCTCTCTCTCCCCCCTCTCTCTCCCTCTCCCTCTCCCTCTCCCTCTCTCCTCTCTCTCTCCTCTCTCTCTCCTCTCTCTCCTCTCTCTCCTCTCTCTCTCTCTCCTCTCTCTCCTCTCTCTCCTCTCTCTCCTCTCTCTCCTCTCTCTCTCTCTCTCTCGCCCTCCTTCTCCTTCTCTCCCTCTCCCTCCCCCTCTCCCTCCCCCTCTCCCTCTCCCTCTCCTTCCCCCCTCCCTCCCCCTTTCACTCACTGTGTTTTTTCTCCTATCTCATTTTCTTTCTTGCTTTTCTCCCGTGTTCTGTTAGTTTATATATACTTGTTGCGATGTATGTATATATATTTTTTGTGCATTTCCTTCCTCCTTAATCCCTCGTTCTAGCACATGCTCGGTAAGCCTCTCCTCTTTCTCGCCTTCTCACCGTCTTCATTGATTTTTGCTTTCCCTCTTCCTTTCGCTTGTTTTTAGTCTTCATGTTTCTTCTCCTCTTCGTTATCCACTTTCCATTTTCACCATCATCACCACCATTGTCATCACCCTCGTCATCATCATCATCATCATCATCATCATCATCATCATCATCATCATCATCATCATCATCATCATCATCATCATCACCATCATCACCATCATCATCATCCCCACCATCATCACCATAATCATCATCATCATCATCATCATCAATACCATGATGATCATCACCACCAGCAACATTGTTATCATCACCACCACTACCTTCTCCCCCTCCCCTCCCCCTCCCCCTCCCCCTCCTTCCTTTTCCTGTGTTTGTCCTGTCCGCCTGGCATGTGTCTCGACTTCAAAAAGAAATATAAACAAAAATGCAGGACGAGAACGAAAAAGACTCTTGAAGTTTAATTGGATGTGTCGGACCGCAAGTGTTACCTCCCCTACTTCACCTTCTCCCCCCCTCTTTAGCCTCTACGAACTTGAGCCTGTTTTTTTGTTATCATCCACCTTTCGCTAACTCTTATTGTCTCTACGTCTCCTTGTTCCCTTTTCCGGTATCCTTTGTATTCCGTTATCATTTTCATTTTTCTCCCTTGCTTCATCTCGTTTGTGTGTATTCCGCTCTTCTCATCTTTTGTCATCCTTTGATATGAACATCTCGTCCCTCTTTCTTTTCTTTCTCTTCTCTCCTCTCCTCTCCTTTCCCCTCCCCTCCCCTGTTTTCTCTCTTTCTGCTCTTGCCCCAGACTCCATGCCTTCCAGGAGTTCCTCTCTCTAGTGTTTGAGTGATTCCACTTGGCGGCGTCTCAATTCCACCTGTGTCCGCTGACCGTGACGCGCGTCCGCTGGACCGCACAGCTGAGATAAAAGGCGCAGATCATGGATAAGCTCGTCGGATACAGCGGCGATCCGACGAGGCGCGTGTGGGCGAGAGAGAGAATAGGAGCATGAATGAAAGACTGGAACATTTGAGCTACAGCTGCGACTGTGCGTGAGTCCGCGGTCGGGGAGGTGAGTACCACGCAGCTGCAGCACATGTGGAAACGAGTAAGGTGTGCAGGACGCAGCTGCAGTAGCGCCCTGTGGTTGTGGCTCGACGCCGTTCCAGTGGTAGTGTGGAAGCTGCGAGAGTCGCAAGAGCTATCCAGGAAGGCCAGGTTAGGGGGGACTGCACTAGATCGAGACGGGCCCCGGAGCCCTCAAGTCGATCGTCTCTTGGACTTGTGCGGACGTTCCTTGTGCCCTATGAGGGCTGCGTGAAGGCTTAAGGGTGACACTGCTCGGCTGTGGTGCAATTGGTATCGACCTGTGGACATCAACAGGTGAGGGAGAGGTTGCAAAAAGGGCCAGAGATTTTACTTTCACCTAGTACTATATACGGAACAGGTTCTAGACATGTAGTTTAGGATGTAGATGATTTGTAGACTAAAACATCAGAGCTGAACAGCTTTGCACCTAGAAAATATCGAAGTGACCCATCCGCTGTGCGACAAGGGCGGGAGTGTACCCTAGGTCCATCCAGTGTGCAGCGTGAGATGCATTGCAGAGGCAGTGTGTGCATCCCCGGGTGGTGTTCAGGAGAGGCTGATATGCTTCTCACGAGTTTCCTAATTACTGGTGGAAACTTGACTTCGATCTTAGTACAGATGTGAAAAAAGATAAAACATTGAACCTGAAAATTAACGGCTTCTGTGTGTGTGTTTTTGATGATCACGACGCTGCGAAAACTCGAGGGACGCCTTCCGAAAATAAGGATTCGTATGGAGAGAAGGAAGTATGTCCGAGGCATGGGATTTAGTTATCGCTACGGTAGGCTTACGCGGCGGCGGCGGCGTGACGTATGAATCACAGGAGTGACGAGGAGATTATAGTTAGTGCGGATCTTCGCTTACGTCACCGTCAGCGTTACGGAGGGCGCGAGGAAGACGCCAGAGGAAAAGGATGAAGAAGTGGGGCAAGGACGCATTCCTTAGAAAGTAAGTGAATCGCTAGTATGCTTCGATTGTGTATGCGTGTCTCTGTTTATGTTTATACTTGTATCCGAATGTACTGACGACCTTTAGTGTGTGTTAGGCTCCTCTTTCCACGCCTTAATCCACTTCGTGTAGGGTTGCAATGCATCTTTCTTGTGTATTTGTAAGATCCCTCAGCATTGCTCAGGAGCGGTAGTCGTGCTTATGAGAAACATCCCAAGAAAAAGAAAATAGATAAATAAGTAAACAAATAGATAGATAAATAAAGAAATAAAGAAGGAAACAGACAAGGAAATGATCAAGCGCACTGTATATAATATTATGCGGGTAAAATGCCACAGTGCCTGGATTTGTGACGAAAATTATAGGAAAACGTTCCTGAAGAACAGAAGGGGTTTGGTCGGGCCGCCTGGTCGATGATCCACCTTCAAGTAATCCCGGGACGACCCAACTTCACGCGTGGTGAGGTAGGAGGAAGGGGAGAGGGAGGGAGAAGATGAGGGAGAGGGAAAGGGAGAGGAAGAGGGGGAGGGAGGGAAGAAGGGGAGGGGGAAGATGAGGGAGAGGGAAAGGGAGAGGAAGAGGGGGAGGGAGGGAAGAAGGGGAGGAGGAAGATGAGGGAGAAGGGGAGGAAGAGGGAGAGGGAGAAGGATATTGTGAGGAAGAGGAAGAGGGTGAGGGACGGGAGAAGGGGAGGGGAAAGATGAGGGAGAAGGGGAGGAAGAGGGAGAGGGAGAAGGATATTGTGAGGGAAAGGAAGAGGGTGAGGGACGGGAGAAGGGGAGGGGGAAGATGAGGGAGAAGGGGAGGAAGAGGGAGAGGGAGAGGGATATTGTTAGGAAGAGTGTGAGGAAGAGTTTGAGGAGGAAGAAGAAGCAGGAGAAAGAGAAGAAGGAAAAAGACAAGAAGAAGGAGAAGGAAAAGGAGGAGAAGGTGAAGGAGAAAAAAATAGAAGAAAGAGTAAGAGGAAGATGAAGAGGATGTGATGGGAGAGGGAGAGGGAAGTTTTTTCTTTTTCTTTTTCTTTTTCTTTTTTATTATTATAAGCGCCGGGCCATTATTCCTCACCATTTAGCAGCGACAACGGTCTCCCGTGTTTTAGTCGCAAATTGGGAGCGAGAGTTTTACAAAGCGGGAGGAAAAGGAGACACGAAACACCTCCGAGGTACTTTAGCAGGTTGAGAGCATGACAACTAAGGTACAGGCCGTCTTAAGGAAAAGGGAGAAAGGGAGAAGGAAAAGGGAGAAAGGGAGAAGGAAAAGGGGGAAGGAGAGGGAGTAGAGATGGAAGGTAGCGGGGAGGAGGGAAGGTTGAGAAGAGGTGGGATAGGTTGAGAAGAGGTGGGATAGGTGGAGAAGATGAAGGAGGCTTGAGGTTGATGAAATGGATGGAAGGTATATGGAGATAGCTAGATGCATGGAAATCAAAATAATGTTGCGCAAGAGGGTAGATTATACATAATAAAAGAAACCGAGAGGGAGAGAACAACAAGAAAATGGAAAACAGGAAGAAGGAAACAAAAAGGGGAAACTCTTGAGGATCCTTACTTCAAGATTCCTTCCCGAAGTAAGAGCTCGAGGAGGAGGAGGAGGAGGTAGAGAAGGAGAAGGAGAAGGGAAGGGAGAGGGAGAGGGAGCGGGAGCGGGAGCGGGAGCGGGAGCAGGAGCAGGAGCAGGAGCGGGAGCGGGAGCGGGAGCAGGAGCAGGAGCAGGAGCAGGAGCAGGAGCGGGAGCGGGAGCGGGAGCAGGAGCAGGAGCAGGAGCAGGAGCAGGAGCAGGAGCGGGAGCGGGAGCGGGAGCGGGAGCGGAGCGGGACGGGAGCGGGAGCGGGAGCGGGAGCGGGAGCAGGAGCAGGAGCAGGAGCAGGAGCAGGAGCAGGAGCAGGAGCAGGAGCAGGAGCAGGAGCAGGAGCAGGAGCAGGAGCAGGAGCATGACAGGAGCAGGGCAGGACAGAGCATGAGCAGAGCAGGAGCAGGAGCAGGAGCAGGAGCAGGAGCAGGAGCAGGAGCAGGAGAAGGAGAAGGAGAAGGAGAAGGAGAAGGAGAAGGAGGAAGAGGAAGGGGACGAGTGGCGAGGCCTTCCTTCCACTTCAGAGGCCAATCCCTCATGCTTGTGCTAAGAGGATGAGCGCGCCGGCGAAAGCGGGAATTGAAAAAAAAAGGCTAATAGAGGAAACGAGAGAAGGTGAAATGCTCGTCTTTTAAATTTTACTTCACTCGACTATCTCAGTTCAAGAATATCTCTTTATTTGTTTTTTTTTCGGATAAATTGTGAAAAGATGAGTAGGCAAAGAGGTAAATGGATTAAGAAAAGAAAGAAAGAAAAAAAAAAACGTAAAAGAGTTGCATGACGTATATATTTTTTTCAGATTTACTTAAGTGCTATTTATTTCGAACGTTATTTGTGTGAAGTGCGCGTGAGGTGTGTAACGCCCGCGACCGAGCTGACCAGAATTATTACCTGAAGAAATGGGCAGCGAGGAAAGGGATAGAGGGGGGGGGGGGAGGAGGAGGAAAGAGGAGATGAGGAAAGAGGAGATGAGGGTTAGATCAAAGAGGAAAGGGAGAGGTGCAGGAAAGGTTATTTTTTTATTATTGTTATCAGTATGATTATTTTTGTAATGCTCTTGTTGCTGTTATGATAGTCGTCGTCGTCATCTTCGTCATCATCGTCATCATCGTCATCATCATTATCAGTCATTATAATCTTCGCCTTCATTGTCGCAATTGTCGTCGACCTCATTTTCCTTCTTTTAATTTGCTTGTCCTATTCACCTGTTCACAAGGTTCTGAACATTTTATGTATATATGGACATTTGTGTGTGTGTGTGTGTGTGTGTCATTGTGTGTGTGCCATTGTGTGTGTGTCAGTGTGTGTGTGTGTGTATGTCAGTGTGTGTGTCTGCCTGCCTGTCTGTCTGTCTGTCTGTCTTTCTGTCTGCCTGTATGTCTGTCTGTCTGTCTGTCTGTCTGTATGTCTGTCTGTCTGTCTGCCTGTCTGTCTGCCTGTTTGCCTGTCTGTCTGTCTGCCCGTCTGCCTGTCTGCCCACCCCCCTCCTTCATCCCCTTGGCAAGAGTTCCGAAAAGTCGGGCGGGAAGGAAATCCAGCGCGAGATTTCCGGGAGGAGGAAAGAGGAGAGATATGGTGGACCTGCTCAGTGTGGGTGCGTGCGTGAGTGAGTGAGTGAGTGGGTGGGTGGGTGGGTGGGTGGGTGGGTGGGTAGTTGGGTGGGTGGGTGGGTGGGTTAGTGAGAGAGTGAGTGGGTGTGTGGGTTAGTGTTAGGTCAATGGGTGGGTGGGTGGGTGTTAGGTGAGTGGGTTGGTGGGTTAGTGTTAGGTGAGTGAGTGAATGGGTGGGTGGGTGTTAGGTGAGTGGGTGAGTGGGTGAGTGGGTGGGTGGGTTTGTGTTGGGTGACTGACTGACTGATGCGATTGTAAGAGTGATATTGATGATAATGATGTTGAAAGAAGTGAAATAAAACGTAACCGAAAACTGAATGACAATACAAACACGAGAAAAAATGGAAAACAAAGAGAAAACTTGCAAAAGAGTAGCATTACTCGAACCGAAATACTGTTACCGAAGACCCATGAGAGACAAAGGCTGGAAAATATTATTTCTACAGAAACGAGAGACACGGAGGGGGAAGAGTTGTGCCTGGAGGAGACGCCCTAGGAGATGTTGGTCCTGA
>NC_061834.1:3336415-3341415 GCF_019202785.1 Penaeus chinensis | reverse complement strand
TTTCTTTTGTATCTCCCGCCGTGTGCTTGCCCGGGGTTGTTGTTAAGCAGCTTGTGCCCCCTGCCCCCCCCCCCCCCCCCCTCCCGCCCGTAAAGCATTCGCCTTCCGTTCTGACGGGCGTTTGCTATGACTCTGTTTGGAAAAGCTTTTTGGAAATGCGATTTTTTTCCGCTTAAGAGGTCTTCTGTCAAGCCATTTTGGGGAAGCTTCTGTTTTTTTTTTTGTTTTGTTTTTTTATCGTTGTGGAAGTGTAGATGATTTTTAGATTGCAAAGGGTATTGTATTGGTGTGATTTTTGTTTGCTTCTGATTAGCTGTGCTCGTATTACCACTAATGCGGCTTTTGTACATGCAAACACACGCAAACGGAAACTTTCACACGCAAACACACACGGTCTTTGCCTGTTTGTCAAACACACGCACACGCAAATAGACGCACACGCAAACACAAGCACACACACACACAAGCACACACACACACAAGCACACACACACACAAGCACACACACACACAAGCACACACACACACAAGCACACACACACACAAGCACACACACACACAAGCACACACACACACACACACAAACAAACAAACAAACAAACAAACAAACAAACAACAAACACACACACACAAACAACAAACACACACACACACACACACACACACACACACAATCACTTAGTACTTTTCTTATCTCAAATTAGCAGCTGTTTATCTCCTTTCATTTCCTTTTGTCTCTTTATCAGCTGCTGTCTTCTCATCTCATCTCGCCTTATCGTAATTCCCTGAAATAGTTATCAACGAAGCAAAGTCTTACGAAAACTCTCCTTTATTGATGTTGAAAGTACAGGTGTTTAGTCCGTGCAGTGTAGCCTCAGTTTTTTAGTTTTAAGATCCTGTGGGGGGGGGGGGGGGGGGAGAATGAAGTTTCGTCTTTCCTCATTCTTTAAGATTTCTTCATAGTCAGGTTGGTTAGTTTACATCGAAGATTAAGCGTGGCGTAACTTTTTATTTTTTCTTTATGAACTATGTATTTTTTTTCTCTGTATTTCTTATTTTGTTTTTTTCACCCTTTTATTTCATCTTCCGTTTTATTTATTTTTGTTTTATTTTTTAATTGATTAATTATTATTATTATTATTGTTTTTACTTATTTTATTTCATTTGTCTTCTTTTGGCATTGTAGATTTCCTTCCGTTTTCTCTCGTCGGAACCTCTGGAAAGCGCTGCATTGGAGGGAGGACTTAATTCGTTTCCCTGCCCCCTTTTACCCGGTCGTTTTGATGGACGTTCCAATACCAGCTACTTGGCGACGGCGAGGGCGGACGCGGCGCTCACTCTGGCGTGCTCTGGTCGCTTCGCTTGCTTTCCAATTTTCTCTTTCCTCAAGTCGGTCTCCGGGCTCGCTGCCTTCTCTGGGTGCCCCTCATACCTGCCTTTATCCTTCCCTGCGTGTGTTGTACTTTCTCTGTCTCTGCCTGTTATTCTGTCTCGCTGTCTGTTTGTCTGTCTCTTCCCTCTCTCTCTTCCCTCTCTCTCTCTCTCTCTCTCTCTCTCTCTCTCTCTCTCTCTCTCTCTCTCTCTCTCTCTCTCTCTCTCTCTCACTCTCTCTCTCTCTCTCTCTCTCTCTCTCTCACCCCTTCAGCTCGTGGTGAATCTTTCGGGATTATTCAAAAGGTGTTCGCTTCAGTCCCCTTCACGACCTGGGCTGCAGATCCCACCCGAGGCCTATATAAGTATATATATACTTAAATAGACCTTTATCCCGCCCTCCCCTTCTCTCCCATTCCCCCGCCCCGCACCGAAGACAGCCATCCATATTTCAAAATTCAGAAATAGCAGGAGAAGGAGAGAAAGATCGAGAGGGGGGAAAAGAGTCCGCGAAAAGGCAGGAATCCCCGGCCCTGGAGCCCTCCGCCGTCCAGACCGAAGCCACAAAGGCCTCGTCGGCTCAAAACGTCAGGGCTCCAGCCACTCGAAAGCCGCTCCTCCTCCTCCTCCTCCACGGTGGGTATTTGAGTGGAGAGTGAATGTGGAATGTGGAAAGTGGAGTGCGGAGAGTGGAATGTGGAGTGTGGCCATCCTTTGGCATCGCGTCCCTTTGTCCGGAGACCCCAGCTGAGGCGCCCTTTGTTGGCCCTCCGCTTGTCCTTTTGACTGGCGGGGCGCTGACGGAGAGATAGGAGGCGAGGCGTGACCTGCTGGCACTCTCGCTCTCGTCGGTGAGCTGTCGCCTGTGCCCGTCATGTGTACGTGGATTTATCTATTTTTAGGTGCGCTCCTCATTCGCTTTCCTTCAGCCTTGGGAAAAGGAGAAAAATGTGGTTGGACCAAACATGTCCCTCCTTGGCGAGAGATGGCGGTTATTTGTTTAATTGTTTGTTTACGTCGGGTTTGCTGTTCTGCCAGCTTGCTTTCCTTTTTTATTCCATACAGAGCGTAAGTTTCACACTAAAGCTCCGAGCTAAAAAAAAAAAAATCCATGTAAATGTGTTTCCTAGACCCTAGACACCGGTCCCCCCCCTGGAACTTCCACGAAGAAGGGAGAGTTATGGCCTGTCCGCCTTACCTGCCTTTTCTCTAAAGGTAACTATGGCACCGGAAGAGGGCCTCGCGTGACCCCCCAAGGGCACGTTTCCCTTCGGCCTTCCCTCGTGAGCTGGCGTTAGGGTTAGGACTGTGGGCGGTTGCTGCGGTTGTGGGGTAGGTGCTCGGGAGAAGCTCAGGGTGTGATGTTTGTTTCCTGTGCGACGTTATGATGAATATTTTTCTTATTTTTTTTCCATATAGTCATCCAACCGTACTTGTTCTTTTATGATCTAAAGAAACGGAAAATAGCCACAAAGAAATAGGCCTCTTGAACATGCCGGTAAAAGGATAGTATTGCGTTGTTACTCTGCAGGTAAATAACAGCAGAACAGCCATGAAGTGGTTTACGGGTCACTTGAGGGGATATGTTATATACTTTCAGGATGCAAACCTAGGAGTGGGAAGGGCGAGTTAAATATTGCTCTTCTCTTAATTCTTGTTCTTCATAGGGGGCGTTACCATGGCAACATTTCCCTCATACAGAGCCCTGTTTGAAGGACTGATTAGTGACGAATGTTGCTATTATTGGGGATTGATTTATGAGTGAGCAGTAGCTGCATTTTTAGGGAATAAGTGGCTGTTGATTACTTTTGTATTGAATTGGATTTCCCCCGCATGTAGAGTAATAAAAGTTTTTTTTATATCTGCAATGATTGCGCATACCCTGGAATAAACGCAACTTTTTATGACTGTTAAATTCAGGAATGTTAATTTTATGTATCGTTAGGTCGTCCGGGTAATATTAGACAAATGGATTGGATATTGTAGGATTAATATGCAAGTTTGCTGTTAGATATTTCCTCATTATTGCTCTTTTTCTTGATTTTATGGTCAGAATGTTGGACGTAACTTTCCCTCAAGCACCACTTCATGATCTCCTGCGGACTTTCATGGAGGCTGGGGTCAAGGTCTCTCTCTCTCTCTCTCTCTCTCTCTCTCTCTCTCTCTCTCTCTCTCTCTCTCTCTCTCTCTCTCTCTCTCTCTCTCTCTCTCTCTCTCTCTCTCTCCCCTCTCTCTCCCTCCCTCTCCCTCCCTCTCTCTCTCCTCTCTCCTCTCTCTAATACTCTCTCTCTCGCACTCCATTCTGCCTCTCACTCTTCCCTAATGCTCTCCTACGGCAGTCACACGTACGGTGACGTCGTTCCAAGCGTAATATTCGGGGGTCATATCGGCCAGGAAGAGTTATAGCGGATGCCGTTTTATAGAGCGATGGTGATGGCCACGCCCTCTGCTGCAGCTCGTGACGTCATGCCCATCAGCTGATCCGGGCATGTTTGTGCCCTGTTGAGGATTTAAGCGGTGGATGTGGCAGCGGGACATGGGTAGGAAGGAGGACGTGGAGGGAGAGAAAACGAAGGCGTAATAGGAAGGGATATGAGAGGAAAATTTGTCTTATTACCACGACCATTTTTAACCGTATTTTTTATAATACATAATTGATTCTTCGTTGTAGCTTTATGTGTTGCATGTATATAATTAAATTTGTTTATCTATCTGTCTTGACTATTTATTTATATTCGTTTGTTTCTTTACAGGTGAGTGATCGCCATTACAGAAAGTGCACGGCATGTCACTTCAGGTAAAGGTAAGGATGCAAGGAATGCGAAAAAAGAGAAAGAAAGTGATAGGACGAACACCAAAGGCAGACTGAAAGGAGAACGCGGGGGCAATGCATAAAGAAATCTTAGCTGCATAAGAGAGGAAAGGAAAACAAAGAGAAAAGTATATTTATATATGTATATATGTGTATATATATATATATATATATATATATATATATATGCGCGCGCGCACACACACACACACACACACACACACACACACACACACACACACACACACACACACACACACACACACACACACACACACACACACACACACACACACACACACACACACACACACACACACACACACACACACACACACACACACACACACACACACACACACACACACTCACACACTCACACTCACACTCACTCACTCACTCACTCACTCACTCACTCACTCACTCACTCACTCACTCACTCACTCACTCACTCACTCACTCACCCACTCACCCACTCTCTCTCTCTCTCTCTCTCTCTCTCTCTCTCTCTCTCTCTCTCTCTCTCTCTCTCTCTCTCTCTCTCTCTCTCTCTCTCTCTCACTATAATTACCGCGTCTGAATCAATTATAAAGAACTTTTCTCTCCTGCGGCAGACTGACGCCCTGCGAGAAAATATTACTATTTATTAATTCTCCCTTTTTTTTTGGGGGGGGGGGGCAAGAGAAGCGCCGTGGACCTGATTTTGGGGAAGAAAGTTGAGTTGATCGTAAACAGTGTCGAAGTTTGCGAGAAAATAACAGATGTTCGCAAAAGGGGGAGAGGAGGGGGGAGGGGGGGGGGGGCTTTGTTAATACTG
>NC_061834.1:3328915-3331415 GCF_019202785.1 Penaeus chinensis | reverse complement strand
ATTATGGTTCAGAAGCTGCCATCGTCGTGTGGGTAAGGGGGTCAGAGTGTGTATGTTGACGGGGGGGGGGGGTCGTATTTGAGTTCGATGTTGTATAGTGAGTCACCGCGCCCCCTCCCCCCTTCTCTTCCCCTCTCCCTCCCCTCTAGCCTTTGGAGGCCGTTACAAGAATTTTCTCCCACCGATTTCCCCCCGGGCGTGAGTGTGTCGGAATTTCTCTTCCCGTGCATTAGTGAAGAGGTTTTAATGGTTGTTTTTTTTTTACTGTAAGTTTTATTATTACTATGATCATCCTCCGCACATCGTATTTTGTTATGAAATGGCGTTGCAACGTGGTCGTAAGCCCTTGCTGCTGTCTGCCTCTTCCTGCACTCTCCCAGTGCACCTTCTCACTCCCCTCCCCTCCACTCCTCATTCCTCCGCTCCCCTCCCCTCCCCTCTCCCGCCTCTTCACCTTCCCCTTCCCCTTGCCGAGTAAGTGTGTAAGTGTGTATATGGCAACTGGTCCAGCGTGACGTGCGAGGCCCATCGCAGCAACGTTGGTCGGCCGCCTCGCCAGTCTGCGAATTCACGAGGTGGCGTCAAGAAGGTTCCTGGAGTGCGTGTGTGTGTGCGTTGCGGGGCTTGAGAGAGAGGGGACGGGGTCTCCTCCTGGCGGTGAAAGGGGTAGGGTGGGCTGGGAATAGGGGGAATGGGGTATAGGGGACGGTGGAGGTTGTGGGGTTACGTGTGCGGCGGAGAGCCAGTGAACAGCTGGAATATCTGTAGCGTTATGCAGGTCTTACTGTGCTGGTTGGGGGCTGGCTGCGACGATCGTGCTCTTGGTGGAAGGAGTTTTTTGTATTTTTATAGAAAATGTTATTTGAATTATACGAGGGCGAGGAGATGAAGGCGTCACTGCAGGTCCTCTGCGTTCGAGCCAGGGCGAAGGTGGCGCGGTGCCAGCAAGGTGCTCATGCGGAACCATAGTGTCGCAAGAGAAAATGAAAACGTCTTTCATATCTCGAAAAACGAGGGTGTCGAAACGCATCGAAGGTAGACTCTGGCTTAGGCTCAGCTACACCTTCTTCCCCTGGGGCTGTTCTCCCCATTCTTGCCCATTTCCCTTCCCTCCGGCCTCCCAGCTAATAGAGCTTTAGTGTCGCCATGGTAAATGGAATGATAAATAGTGTTGCGGTGACGCCAGACAGAATGACCCAAGAAGCAGTACAAGAGAGCCTTCGGCGGGAGGGGGGGCGCATGCCGTCGGACGGGAAGGGGTTGTGATAGGGAGAACTGGGGAGTAGGAGAGCGAGGAGGAGGAGACGAAGAGGAGGATTTAGGGGAGGTACTTTTCCTTTGTTTGTTTTTGTCATGTCGAAAGGCCTTGCGTGTGATGTTCTTAGAAGTGCGCAGCCCTCGCCACTTGGAGGTGGATTGGGTCAAGTGGTCAGCGAGTATTAAAGAGGCGTGGAGGGGCTGGTGGGGTGACGGGGAAGAGGAAGGGGAGGAGGAAGAGTGGCCCTTGAGGTGTAACGGGGATCGCTTGAATCGCGGCGTGGAGCGACGGGAAACAATCGCGCTCGATGAATGATCGGAAGAGCTGAATGGCACCACGCGAAGGAGGCGAGGCTGAGTAAGCTGGAGTGCCAAGGGGACAGAGGAACTTTGCTGCATCGCGTGTCGAGCAGCAGGAGGCGGGAAGGCGCGGTCGTGTCGTGGCGAAGACCGTTAGCCAGCCGGACAGACGGAGAGGATGTCGGAGTCGCGAGACTGTAACGCCGGTGGTTTAGGGGAGAGGGGTTAGTAGATGCTTTTGGTTGTGACGAAGCCAACTGTGTGTATATAAGCATGGAAGGGAGTGGGCGTGGGGGTGTAGTGAAAGGCTACCGGGATGGAGTCGAACGTGTGCGTGCGTGAGTGTGAAAGTTACTGGAATGTACGTACATGTGTCGTTCAGACACCTTGTCGACCTCGGTTTAACGACTCCTGTTCCACCTATAATGACTACGTCCTTGTTTTCGTACAGTCCCCCACCCCTTTCCCCCTCCCCCTATTTTTGATTAATCAAATATAAAAAAGTTGAGGGGAAAATGAGATTCAAGGAGGGAAGCGAAGTCTGAGAGCCAAGTGTGGACTGCATTTGCTATGTCTACTGCCATTTGGGTTAGTCTAGAAGCACGCCCGTTACACTGACCACAAATTTAAATAATTCCCTCCCCGTTTTTACTGCCTTTTTGATGGCTGCAACTTTTATGGCAAAGATTACCTGAGATGAAGTTCGTGGTCTTCTCATCTGGTAAATTGGTTTGAATTGCAGTTCTCTCCTCTTCTCTTCTCCTTTCACATGTCTCCCTTCCCTCCCGTTCCCTTCCCTTCCCTTCCCTTCCCTCCCTTTCCCTCCCCTTCCCTCCCCTTCCCTCCCCTTCCCTCCCCTTCCCTCCCCTTCCTTCCCCTCCCTTCCCTCCCCTCCCCTCCCCTCCCCTCCCCTCCCTTCTTCTCCCCTCCTTTCTCCTCTCCC
>NC_061834.1:3266415-3308915 GCF_019202785.1 Penaeus chinensis | reverse complement strand
AGTAGGGAGAGTACTCTTGTGTATACGTGGGGGAGCGAGGGACTGCAATTATTTATTGGAGGAAGTGGGGAGTGAGAGTGGGGGTGAGAGTGAGAGTGGGGGTGAGAGTGAGAGTGGGGGTGAGAGTGAGAGTGGGGGTGGGGGTGAGAGTGAGGGTGGGGATGGGGGTCTGGGTGAGAGTGGGGGTGGGGGTGAGGGTGAGAGTGAGAGTGGGGGTGGGGGTGGGGGTGAGAGTGAGAGTGAGAGTGAGGGTGGGGATGGGGGTCTGGGTGAGAGTGGGGGTGGGGGTGAGGGTGAGAGTGAGAATGGGGGTGAAAGTGAGAGTGGGGGTGGGGGTGGGGGTGAGAGTGGGGGTGTGGGTGAGGGTGAGAGTGAGAGTGAGAGTGGGGGTGAGGGTGGGGGTGAGAGTTAGAGTGGGAGAAAAGAAAGAAAGAAGCGGGGCGGTTAAAAGGAAAAGATACGAAAACGACATGAAAAATAAAAGGAGAAGGAGAGGAGACGAGAAGTGAGAAGTAGAGAGGAAAGTGCGACATGCGAAGAGAGAAGAAAAAGGGAATACTTTAGATATCAAGTTCAAGAAGAGGAAAGAGGAAACTTAAAATATAATAGAGACAGGGGTTAAGTAAAAAGTGAGACAGATAAAAAGCAAGCGACTGCTGAGGTGCATGAGCGTCGCGAGTGGGCGAGAGGGAGGCACAGTGCGGAAACTACACAGAAAACGTCACTCCCGAAGGACATCCTCTGCTGCTGGACCCGTGGGCGGAACTGTAACGTGGACATTACGCGGGCGTGCTGCTGTCGTGTGGGCGTGGATTTGAGAGTGTGGGCGTGGGTGCTGCTGCCTTGTGGATGTGGATTTGGGTGTGTGGGCGTGTGTGCTGCTGCCTTGTGGAAGTGGATTTGGGTGTGTGGGCGTGGGTGCTGCTGCCTTGTGGATGTGGATTTGGGTGTGTGGGCGTGGGTGCTGCTGCCTTGTGGATGTGGATTTGGGTGTGTGGGCGTGGGTGCTCCTACCTTGTGGACGTGGATTTGGGTGTGTGGGCGTGAGTGCTGCTGCCTTGTGGATGTGGATTTGGGTGTGTGGGCGTGGGTGCTCCTACCGTGTGGACGTGGATTTGTGTGTGTGGGCGTGAGTGCTGCTGCCTTGTGGACGTGGATTTGGGTGTGTGGGCGTGTGTGCTGCTGCCTTGTGGATGTGGATTTGGGTGTGTGGGCGTGAGTGCTGCTGCCTTGTGGACGTGGATTTGGCTGTGTGGGCGTGAGTGCTGCTGCCTTGTTGACGTGGATTTGGGTGTGTGGGCGTGGGTGCTGCTGCCTTGTGGACGTGGAATTGGCTGTGTGGGCGTGAGTGCTGCTGCCTTGTGGACGTGGATTTGGGTGTGTGGGCGTGAGTGCTGCTGCCTTGTGGACGCTGATTTGGGTGTGTGGGCGTGGGTGCTGCTGCCTTGTGGACGTGGATTTGGGTGTGTGGGCGTGTGTGCGGTAGTGTATGGCCAGCGTGGTGGGTGGTATCTTCCGCGAGAAGGAGGAGGAGGAGGAGAAGGAGGAGGAAGAAGAGGAAGGGCCCGGGTCTTTGTCATGTATATGAGTGAAGACGCAGACGAATCGGGTATCATTGGACGGGCGGGAGGGAAGGGCCGCGGCGTCAGAGGCTCCGACCAAGCTTGACTGTGTTTGCTCTGTTTGGTTATTATTATTAGGGCGTTGTTGGACGCATGATAGGTGTAATTAGTTGATTACCCAATTTGGAGCTCCATTGTGATAATATGTTAATGAAGCGTGCTCATTTACTTGATCTTGAATGATGTTAATTATTTTAATCATGTTACTAATTCCTTTCTCCCTCTCTTTTTAAAGGTGAGTGATCAGCCCGAGATGTAACGCACAGAATACAACCACAGGTAAAGTGGGAGAGTCAGTCATGTCTGCAGGCGGGCGTAGACCAGATGTAATGAAGGCATTACGAGGCGCCCACTTTCCGCGTTTCCCTTAGGGACATCTGGTAGAGCCATCCACTCTGCCCGCGTGTAGGGAAGGATGTAGGGGGAGAAAAGGGGGTTATGTGTGTTATGGGGGCGAGGGGAGGGGAGGGGAGGGAGGGGAGAGGAGAGGAGAGGAGAGGAGAGGAGAGGAGAGGAGAGGAGAGGAGAGGAGAGGAGAGGAGAGGAGAGGAGAGGAGAGAGATGTTCCGAGGTGCGCTGAGCTTTGTTAGTGATAACTAATGTTTAAGCCGTAATGAAGCCGCTGGAGACCCGAGCCGCCGTTCCCGCGGTCGTCCGAAAGAGCGAGCTGAATTGCATCGCCGGCTGTTGGGCGCAGTGACGGGCGGCCGCTTTCGGGTGAACAGATCGTCGATCGCCGCGCCGTCACGTCGACCCCCATTCTGCACGTCATGCTTTATCGTCGAGCAGCCTTCACACTCGCCGCCGCCTCTGCTCGTCGCCGTAATGCAGCCTCACAGCCAGTTGGCCGGAGACCTCAACACCCTCCCGCAGGATGAACAATTACAGCATCCTGAAAAAAGACACGGAATTAAAAGGAAAAAAAAAGTGAAGGTTCCTGGGGTCAACACCTTGTCTGTAATGATTGCTTGCTCCAGGCGTTTCTGCAGGACGGGGTTACATTACAGTTCTTTATATGTTTTTTTTCCCCCTTCTTTTTTTTTTATTCTCTTCCATATATGTAGTTTAAGATTAACCTTTGCACGCTGCTGCTCAGGTGGGAATAAAGTTAGTGAGTTACGCTTAATGGCGAGTAAGATTAGGTTACCTTGGTTACCGAGAAGCGGAACTGCGACGTGTCCGGGCTCGCTCATGGCGCTGCCCGCGGGAGTGCGCCCTGTGGCTGCCGCAGGAGGGTTGAACGAGACTTTTAACGAGAGCCTTTGTTTATGAATTCACAATTCCGTGATTTGTATTTACGATGCATAAGTCCTCCTCAGATGCCGAATGCTCGAGAATCAGTTTGTCCCAGATTTAGGCTCACAAATATCCTATACAGTTCCTTTTAAAGTTTAGCACGCTGAGCAAGTGCTCGACATGCTTTCACAATCCAAGTGAATGCACCTGTTCTTAAATATTCATCCGTATACGGGACGGTCATGCAGAAATTGTTCCTTCGGTGGCGTGTGGCAACTCCGGCCATGGGTGGTTCCTGAGACCAAGTTGATGGTTGCTTACTTTCGCGTCATTCGGCATATGGGCAGATTTGACGATTGTCAAGGGCTGTAGGCTCTCAGATACTCTTCACATTTGATGCAGTTATATTCGTAACGCCCTTGTCTACAAGTTATTTTATTTTAAAAATCGACTGAGTTGGAAAGAGTGAAACGCAGTATTCATGAACTCTCAGTTGTGAATGTTGAGAGTTAAACAGTTAATAATTATTTTGTAAGTAATATTTGTTAGTCACCACATGTAGAGTATCTCCGGTATATATCATTGAGGAACATAGCGGGGAACCCTGAAATTTGTATGCGCCAAAAGCAAAATTAGTCACCTAATGGGAATCTGAACGATTGAAAAGGAAACGACCGAAGGCTGTGTTAAACTTCGCCAATTCCCGTCCCTGTATTCCCGTCGTACAATGCGCAATTAGCCGAGATGCAAATGTGTGCTCCGTCTGATCACATTATGTCACGTCGCGGTCCCTAGCGAGCCCATCGATGTGGGAGACGGGCACACGAAGTGTAGTGAGTGTGGGCTGAGGGCAGAGAAAGTTGAATGCGAGTCTGGGTCCACCCACACTCAGGCCCCAGCTGATGGAGAGAGATCCTCGCCTTGCGCTCGTCGCTCGGTAGTACAGCCTTGGGAGTGGTGGTGGAACAAGGCGCCGCCGCGGACCCTCGAGCCGGGCTTTCTTGTGGCGTGACATCAGCTGTTGACGGACTTGCTCTTGTGGGTGTCTATACTGACGTCACGGCGTGGAAAATTGCTTTTCAAGTGGTGTAGTACGAAGGAGCTGTGAGAAATAGATCGGCTATGCCTGTTGTGTATGATTATGAAGGCCTTCATCAGAAATCAAATGATTATTAATGAGTATTTACGGAGATAAACACAGGATTGAAAACTGTTTTTATAGACGGAAAGGCGGCATTACCTGATTGGAGGAGATTATGATGATAACGAAATAGTGACCGTGGAGGTGGCGCCGGAAATGAGTGTATTGTCATGCTGCCGTTGCCAACGCTCTGCTTTTGTTGAACATGTTGCACGGTTCGAATCGACCTTATCTGCAGCATGGCACTGTTATATCAAATCTTGAAGTCTTAGAGATCTGGCGATGAACAGGTGTGATGGCAGTGAAGGTGCGACTGTTGTGCGTGGCCGCCCACCGCCCATTCGGAATGTGGGCGTGCATACAGTTGGAAGTCCTCGTCGCACCCAAGCTTATCCTCGCCATAGGGATGAAAAACTTGTCACTGAAGCTAGTGAGATTTACCGACAGAGATTTAGGCAGCGATAAAATAGAATTTTGTTTTAGATTGAAGGGTTGGAATTATATCTTGCTTGGTGATACTCGTGCTGCGGCGCGTCCACCCGCGCGACCAAAGCTGGCGAGGGCCTGTCGGGGCGGCATCGAAGCCCGCGTCAGTTATCGATGCCGAGAGGAGCCTCGAACACTTCGGCGAATGCAAATCCGCAGTTTGTGGTTTGTGAAGCTCTTGTGCCTTGGGTGGCATTCACTTACCAGCCTCCCCCCCCCCCCCTACACCCCCGTGCCCCACCTGCTGGTCAGTGTATCAGACGGGCCACTGTGTCACCTCTGGGCTCGCTCATCTTGCTCGCCTTTCACTTGAGTTCCTGTGTCTCCCCTTCCCTCCCCTCCTTTCCCCCTCTTCATTTCTTCATTCCGACACAAACCTCGGTCAAAGTCTGTCTTTCTCCTGTATTTAATAAGAACAGAAAATCTTAATTCCTGGTCATCGACGAAGCTACACTCGGATTTGAAGGGAGAACTTTCCCAATACTTACCGGTACTCACCGGTCATTCATTACCTCCGCCGGTCAACGCCTCGCTGCGGGTAGCTTGCTGGGAGGAGAAAGGTTAAGGAGGCCCGACCCGCGAGCCGAGGCCTAAGCTCCGTTTCTCATGTTCTTTTTTTTTTGGGGGGGGGGGGTGGAGGGGGTCTTAGAGGACGTGCTACATGTGGCGAGCTTCCTCTTCTCGGATCGTGACTGACGGTGCGTTTGCGGCGAAAGGTATTTTGATATCGGATATTAATGGAGATTGACTGGGATAAACAAGACCGGGAGGGAGGATCGATGGAATATGAAATTAGTGAGCAGGGGCCGTGACGAAAGGCAAGTTCGGAATGCTGCACGAGTGATAAATCATAAAGAGGGAGAAACTCTTCAACCGAATGGCTGACATGAATCTGAAACAAAGTCCGCCTCTCCCTTGCCATGATGACCAACCATTAGAATTTTTGTTACCAGGTCTTAGGTTACACGCACAAGAGAGAGGGTCAGGGACGGGGAACTAGGTGCCGCCCACAGAAGTACAAGGGAGGGAGAGAAGCACAGAATGGCAGGGGGAGAGAGCGGGCCGGACAAGTGCCGCGTTTGCAGTGCCAGGATCACGTTACTGAACTCACACACCCTCTGGCCCTTTTACGAGGTTGAATTATCCTTCATAGGACGATGTTTTAAGATTGCGGTCGGGGGAGCATGGGTGGAAGGGGATGGGATGCCCGGAAACATGTCGGTTCATTACAAGAGGAAACTATCGATGGGCTGGTTGAACATGTAGTTAATCAGATAGGTCTTAGCAGGAGAGAGCTTACATCACTTGTGGTTTTCAGGTCACTGGTACAGGGCATCACGATTTGTTTGTTCTTAACGAATTGCCCTTCTAATAATGCCAAAGCAGCGGTGCGATCTCCCTGTCGGCAAAGACGATAATGATGGCTGGTGAGAGAAACGTATCATCACTTAACGTTACTGTTGCTGGGCCGTCGGTAAGTGGGCAGAGGGCGTGGGCGGGGGCTGAACTGAGGCTAAAGTGTTTACGTGAGGCCTGGTAGGTCATTGGTATATTTGTGCGCTGGTGCTAACGTGAATGACTGACTAACCGTGGGCTCGGACGTGTTTAAGGGTGTTGGCGTTTAAGGAATTGGGCAAGAAGGGCAGGGGCTGTGCATAGAAGTTGCTTATTACAATATTGTAGGTTTTTATATAATCTAAAACTGCAGTGATATAAAAACACGAATTTTCAGTAGTGAGCAGACGGACAAAAGGAAGTAGCAGATGTTTAGGACCGTACAGCAGAAATCTCCTTATAAGTAACCAAACAGTTATAATCATAGTAAAAACTCGTTTTGAAGGGGAAACGTGTAAAACGAAGGGGTATTTAAAAGCAGGAGTTTGCAAATGCGGCTGGAAGGAGTGATCTGCGAGAGAGAGAAGCAGGACCCAAGACGGTGAGCGCGGCAGTGGTGTTTCGGCGGCTGAAGCGATGACGCAACGCCGGAGCGAAGCAGCTGCCGGAACTCACCTGGATTTGCGGTGGAGCAGACCCGAAAAAAATCATGCAGGAGCCGAGGTTTTTCGCCCTTAAACATTATTGGCCGGAAAAGTGCCGCAGGCCTGTTGGAAATCCCTCCTTCCCGCAGAGAGACTTGGCCGCATTGGCAGGAAGTCAGCAGGGCCATGAAGCGACTTCCGAAACTGCCGTTCCGCCGCGTCTCGCTTTGCTAGAGGCTCTCGCTTCTGCTTGGATTTTCTTGCGAGCACGTAGGTCCTCGGGATAGGTTGTGCGCGTCCGCCGGTTTCATTTGAGAATATTTCCCCGTGGCAGAGTCTGGTAGAGCGTGAGATCTGGTTTGTGTATTGCAGCTGACAAATACCGATGCCTGTGCATTTATACAGAGAGACACAAACACATTGATATATTACTTCACAGGCACGGGTGCGCAACAAATACACAACACACACACGACACACACACACACACACGACACACACACGACACACACACACACGACACACACACACACGACACACACACACGACACACACACACACGACACACACACACACCACACACACACACGACACACACACACACGACACACACACACACGACACACACACACACGACACACACACACACGACACACACACACACGACACACACACACACGACACACACACACACGACACACACACACGACACACACACACGACACACACACACACGACACACACACACACGACACACACACACACGACACACACACACACGACACACACACACACGACACACACACACACGACACACACACACGACACACACACACGACACACACACACGACACACACACACACACACACGACACACACACACACGACACACACACACACGACACACACACACACGACACACACACACACGACACACACACACACGACACACACACACACGACACACACACACACGACACACACACACACGACACACACACACACGACACACACACACACGACACACACACACACGACACACACACACACACCACACACACACACCACACACACACACCACACACACACACCACACACACACACACACACACACACACACACACACACACACACACACACACACACACACACACACACACACACACACACACACACACACACACACACACACCACACACACACACACCACACACACACACACCACACACACACACACCACACACACACACACCACACACACACACACCACACACACACACACCACACACACACACACACCACACACACACACACCACACACACACACACGACACACACACACACGACACACACACACACGACACACACACACACGACACACACACACACGACACACACACACACGACACACACACACACGACACACACACACACGACACACACACACACGACACACACACACATGACACACACACACACACACCACACACACACACACACACACACACACACACACACACACACACACACACACACACACACACACACACACACACACACACACACACACACACACACACGCATACTGATATACACACAGTCAGTGTAGCTAAAAATTTCACAAATGATTTTATGTCGACTGGCATTTATTACTGAATTATGCGGTAAGGGGGAGGTCATCGCAAAAGGATCGGTTAACTTTACTTTTTTTCTTGAAAAATACTCAGAAAAAAAGGTTATTGTGTCCAACTTCGGATGAGTCAGATTTAACTGTTACTCTGGACAAGACATTTTGGATGAGAGTGCATTTATTAACCGGAACATCTGCAACATCTGATAAAGTTTGCAACAGTTCGACCGCAACTTTTATGTCTAAATACAACCTCACTATATTTTTTTATATTTTATTCTTATTCTTATTCTTACTGTCTGCTATTTATCCGTCATATGAGAGCCTCTGTTCTCTGCTTCTCCCCTCTCCCTTTTTTCATTCTCTTGATCTATCTATACATACATACTTACATACATACATACATACATACATACATACATACATACATACATACATACATACATACATACATACATACATACATACATACATACATACGTATACATGTATGTACATATATATATATATATACATATATATAAATATGCATATGTATATATTGATATACATATATGCATACATATATACATATGTACATATACATATATATATACATATATGCATATGTATATATATGTATATGTATATTTATGTATATTTATTTGTATATATGTATATTATATGTGTTTGTTTGTTATATATGTATGCATGTATGTAACGTATGTGTATATACGCGTCTACATATCTTTGTTTTTTACCTACCTATCTACCTATCTATCGTGCGTGTGTGTTCAGTGAGTAGATTACATGAATATGACTATATACATGTGTTGTGTATATGTATATTTAATATATATATATATATATATATATATATATATTATGTATGTATATGATAGATATGAGAGATATAAACATACACAACACATGTATATAGTCATATTCATGTAATCTACTCACTGAACACACACGCACGATAGATAAGTAGATAGGTAGGGAAAAAAACAAAGATGTAGATATAGATATACATGATGAAGAAAACAGAGAAAAAGAGGAAGAAGAAATAGAAAACGAAAGAGAGGAAGAGAAAGAGAAAGAAAAAAAAAGAGAAAGATAAAGCGAATGAGGGAAAGAGAAAGAGAAAGAGAGAAAGAGTGTCTTTGTATCCGTTTCCACGTTCGACTTGAAGTTCAAAAAAGTAGCTGCGATTGGATCTTGAAGCACCACAATTCCGCACCCCCCCTCCCCCTCCCCCACTCCCCCACTCCCCCACTTCCCCCCCCCTCTCGCTGATCTTGGAAGCGCTACTATCCGGACTGAGTTTTTACTTTGTTTGTTTGTTTTGTTTGTTTGGTTGGTTGGTTGTTCCGTCGTCTTTGTCTTGTTTCATGGGTCTCTTTGTTGCGTCTTTCTTTTTTTTTGGGGGGGAGGGGGGAGGGGGGGTTGTCCTGTGTTGCTTGTTCCGGGTGTCTAGGTCGTCTCTCTCTCTGTTTTTCTCTCTCTCTCTGTTTTTCTCTCTCTCTCTGTTTTTCTCTCTCTCTCTGTCTTTCTCTCTCTCTCTGTTTTTCTCTCTCTCTCTGTTTTTCTCTCTCACTCTATTTTTCTCTCTCACTCTATTTTTCTCTCTCTCTATTTTTCTCTCTCTCTATTTTTATCTCTTTCTTTCTTTCCTTCTTTGTTTTCCTCTTCTCTCCTCTTCTCTCCTCTCCTCTTTCCTTCTCTCCTCTTCTTTCCTCTTCTTTCCTCTTCTCTCCTCTTCTATCCTCCTCTCTCCTCCTCTCTCCTCTTCTCTCCTCTTCTCTCCTCTTCTCTCCTCTTCTCTCCTCTTCTCTCCTCTTCTCTCCTCTTCTCTCCTCTCCTCTCCTCTCCTCTTCTCTCCTCTCCTCTCCTCTTCTCTCCTCTTCTCTCCTCTCCTCTCCTCTCCTCTCCTCTCTCTCTCTCTCTCTCTCTCTCTCTCTCTCTCTCTCTCTCTCTCTCTCTCTCTCTCTCTCTCTCTCTCTCTCTCTATTTACTTCGCTCACTTGCATGCTTTTGGAAATAAAAATTTTTACGCTCTGCTTTATTTTTAGCTCCTCCAAAAACGACCTTAATTGTCAGAAAGTTTTGTGTTCGAATACGCTTTGGATTTTTTTTAGAATTTCCTTCGTTTACAATTGAAATGCAGATTTGCAACCGGAATACATCGCTTTTTTTTCACAATTTCATAATTTGGCCGATTGCAAGGGTCATTGCGATAGTGCGCGGTGTTGATTTAAGCGAGAATGGCGTTGATAAGTCTTGTTATTGTTCGCTGAAGTTTCTGTTGAAGTTTGTTTACCGTGAGCCGTCGTGCTGGTCGGTGTCGTTAATCAATAGGTGCTCGAGTGCGAAGGAAGAAGGCGCAGTCGGCCGGCTATTTTCACACGCCATTTTGGATGCTTGGCGTTGGTGCGTTGGGAATGGGTTCTGCACACACACACACACACACACACACACACACACACACACACACACACACACACACACACACACACACACACACACACACACACACACACTCACACTCACACATGTATATGTATGTATATAATGTGTGTATGCTTGTGTATGTATATATGTATATTTTTGTGTATACGTCTATATATATATATATATATATATATATATATATATGGATAATTATACTGGTTATTTATCCCTGACATTGAGGGCTAGTCCAGAGCGAGAGCGGGGATGGCCGCGAGATGAGCCTGGAGCGAGCGCTGGCACCTCCCCCGAGATATTGCTCTGGCCTTCCGGGTCGCGTGTGACATGTTCCCTCCCTTGTCCCGAGCCTTCTGTTGCCTTTATTAACAACTGCGTGACATGTACCCTCGCGCACATTTCTAGTGCGGACAGGCACGGTCGTGTAGGTACGCCCACCTGGCTGCATGGGCGCTCGTTGTTATTGTTACGTTCTTACCAAATGCTTGTTTAGATGAGCTTAGATTAGTAGGAGATATTTCTGCTCTGCCGTCTCTTCTTTTCTCCCCCTATCCTATTCTCTCTCTTTCCTCTCTCCTATCCCCCTCTCTCTCTCTCCTATCCCTCTCTCTCTCTCCTATCCCTCTCTCTCTCTCCTATCCCTCTCTCTCTCTCCTATCCCTCTCTCTCTCTCTCCTATCCCTCCCTCTCTCTCTCTCCTAACCTCTCTCTATCTATCTATCTATATATCTATCTATCTATCTATATATCTATCTATCTATCTATCTCTTTCTCTCTCTTTCTCTCTCTCTCTATCTATCTATCTATCTATCTATCTATCTATCCATCTCTTTATCTCTTTATCTCTTTATCTCTTTATCTCTCTCTCTCTCTCTCTCTCTCTCTCTCTCTCTCTCTCTCTCTCTCTCTCTCTCTCTCTCTCTCTCTCTCTCTCTCTCTCTCTCTCTCTCTCTCTCTCTCTCGCACACTCACACACACTAGGCACTTATGCAAAAAATACAGTCGAACGATTAGCGAAGGAGTAGGCGCTCTGCCTCAGCACCTGTTTGAGGAAGTGGCTGAGCCGGGCGGGGGTGGGGCTCCGCACCAGGAACCGAGGGACGTACTGGATCCAGGAAGTAGCGCGAGATCCCTGCGATTGTTGTAACGCATCACATGTTGTAATCAGATTTTCTTGAACATTTGAATTGCGGTCAGTGTGTATTCTGTATATTCGCACAGTTCTGTGTTGTTTTTTTAAACAGGGGTTTTCTCGCGAGGTACTTTTGTATCTTCCGCACAGCCACCAAATTGGGTTAAGGTATCCCTGTCACCGTTTGACGTACGCGAACGAAGGTCCGTGAAAGCCTACGAGTGCAAGTGCGCGAGCGAGGAGCAGGCCGGGTGACAGCTTCGATTCCGAGTGGTCGCCTGGCCGAGGTACCGCAAAGAAGGTCCCTCTCACCCGCACGCCCACGCGAGCAAACAGGTGAAGGTTTACCTGGCCTTTCTGTGAACAAGTGCCCAGCCCTAAGCATGCGGCTCCCCTGGTGAGTCACAGCCCTGTGGTGGCTCGCGCTCCTGTGCCGCCACCTGCTCGGCGCTCGCGGGCTTTTTGTTGATAGTGTTGCTGCTGCTTTATTGCTGGGATTTTGTTCATTTCTGTAACCTTTTTTTTCTGCTGTAGAGTTTGCTTCCATTGTTTCGGGCATTCTGCTGTTTGTATCGTAAGGGATTGGAGTTTTTTTTTTTTTTGGTTGATGGGTTGCAGCGGCTGTTGCATGCGCTGTAAATCCGTGACAGATTTATGACATAGAAGTTGACGTTCCTTCCGACTGATGAAAAGTGTCCAGGCAAAAAGATCTCCCTGATATCTTAACCGTGTTTATGAGAAGACACCACCAGCGCTTTTGATAGGGTCAGGCAGGACGAGGGTCGAGGGCGACGCAAGGAAGATTCGGGAATCGCAGTTCTGAGTGCGAGGGAGTGGAAGGCGAAGGCACAAGCAGGTACGAAAGCAGTCTCGAGGATCAGCCGATACTTGAGCTCGAGGACCGACTTGAGGCCGTTTTGTAACAATGAAGAGAAAGATGTTTACGCCATAAAGCAAGAAGTGTAGAGGGGAGGAGTAAGGGTTTTGTGCACGTGAACTTTTTTAATGATGGGAAGGCTACGAGGCTGAAGAACGAGCCGCGGTCTTGGATTACAGCTTCTCCGCGAGGCGAGGCAGAAGTGCCCTGACCTTGAGGCTCTTGAGGGCGCCGTCTCTCGCTGCCTCGACCTTTGGGCCATCCGGAAGTGGGGGGGGGGGGGTATGAGGGAAGGAAGAGGAAGGGTCTGCTCAAGTCATTTCATGTTTGTTTACTAAGAGGTCACGGACGCAGAGGGACTCGGTGTCGTCAAGGAAAGGGTGTTGGTCTGACAGCTTGAAGAGGAAACGGGGCTGCTGGCTTCGGCCCTTTCACGTCGGGGGAGGAAGGACTGCTTATATTGTAGACGTTCGACTCCCGGATAAAAGTGGGCGCGGGCGTAGTCCTCCTTCCCGGTGGTTTTATGGTGGTGTTTCCCGAAGACTGGAGCGGGCTGAAGGAAGGGAGGATAGCTGCCAGTCTAGGAAGAGGCCGTGATGCTCCAATTTGTTGAGATGATTGATCAGCGGGAGAAAACACAGTAGGCTTAACATGGAAGTAAGTCCATGATTAATATCCCTATGGGCCTGGCGATGTTTTGATGTTGCATTGTTTCCCTGATGTTGCACTGTCTCTCAGGCCCCTGATGTTGCACCTATGATGCTATAACGCACCTAACGCTTTTAATGCTTCAACATATCCTGGGCCCCAGATGTTGCAATATTTCCCAGGGACACAGAATTCGCCCGCGGATAAGTTGGCCCTCCGCGAAGAGCTCAACTCGTAAACATTTTAAAACTTTCGATGGATAAAGTTTAGTCGCGTGTGATGTGTGGCGGGAATGTGGAGATGAGTTTGGCCGCTGTGTGGGGGGGGGGGTGAAAGGTAGTATATGGAAGTGATGCAAATGTGTGTGTATATATATATATTTATTTATTTATGTGTGAATGTATGCATGTATGTATGTATGTATGTATGTATGTATGTATGTATGTATGTATATTATATTTTTGTTTGTTTATCATCGCCATCAGCATCATCGTCACCGTCATCGCCATCATAACCATTTTCGTCACCATCATCATCATCATCATCATCACCATCACCATCACCATCTATCATCTATCATCTACCATCATCACCATCTATCATTTATCATCACCATCACCATCTATCATCTATCATTATCATCGCCGTCACTATCATTATCATTATCATGATGTACACAACTTAATTGCTCACCGAAAGTATATATGCCAATTTTAAGGAGGACAAATGACACATATAACGAATGTATTATTTTCTTATTTGTTAAAAAAAAAAAAAAAAAAAAAAAAAAACATTCAAATCATAAATAGACAGCGAAAAAAAACGATTCTCTAAGTCGCTTTCCAAGACGTGTTTGCGAGGCGGGGCCGGGCGCTGGGACGGGGAAAGGACACCGCGGTTAGAGAGCCTTCCTTCCTTACAAGGATTTCGGGAGATAAGGAATGGCCTCGAATTGCCCGCTTAAGGATTCCTTGATTTCTTTTAATGATCTCTCTTGTGTAGGTTTTTTTTTTCGGAGGGAAGTAGTGATGGTTCGTGATGGGGATGAGGAGGATGATAGTGATGATACAGAGGGATCGATCATCGATCATCACTCATCATCATTGTCATTGTCATTCATTTTCATCGTCATTATTTTCATCTTTGTTGTTTCTGCTCCAATTTTATCGCCGCCACCGACGCTTTTTTTTTATTATCAGTTGATCAATATGATGCAATCGGCATAAATCACGTACTTGTTATGTCACGGTGTGTGTTTGTGCAAGAGTATTGTTCAGTACAAAAATAAGTCATTTCGTAATCAGTTTACGAATGTGATGTAAACCCGACATCCAGCTTATTTTTCACGTCCTTGTCATGTCATGTCATGCCATATTATTAGTACAACAGTAGACAGTCATAAGCTGACACACAGGGTCTTATTGTGCGGCTGCTTGCAAAGCGGGGGGAGCAGTGTCTCCTTTGTCACGCCGGCGAAGTCTCGATCACACTTCTCCTGACATTGTATTTGTTGTCTTTGTTGTGGGATTGCTTTGTTGCGTAGATCGTGGTGGTCTCTTTCATTTTGTTGCTCGGGTTTTGTTCTTGTGTCATGAAGGACGGATTGTAAAGAGTGCTAGTCTTTACGCGGGGAGACCATGGAAGGGAGAAAGGGGGTTGGGAAATGATAAAGATGGAGGGAGTTAGAGATGGGAAGAGAGGAGGGGGGGGGGGGCATATGGGAGGAGGGAAGGAGGGAGGGTGGGAAGGGACAAGGGTACACTCAAAGCTCCCTCTTCGCATCCCATCCGAGGAAGAGCCTTGAGGCCTTGAGCAACGACGTTTTGAGTTCTGTTAGGATGTACTTACCGACCTCTAAAGACCAGCGTATCTGCGCAGCGCCTCCTGACGGGGAACGAAGCGCCGAATGGGATAAGAGGTCGCCCTTGCCCTTCGGAATGGCGATAAGAACGGTTGCAGATCCTGGACTGCATGGCCGCGGATGGCATGTGGGGGGAGGGGGTGGGGAGGAAGGGTAAGGGTGCCTGCATGGCTTATTAAGAATCTTGAATGTCTAATTGACTGCTTAACTGCAATACGTTTTGCCCATATGGTCCGTGACTCATAAGTTGGCGATTCGTGAGGTAAACTTAGGCAGCTTTTGCGTGTTGGTTGTTTATATATATTTTTTTGCGTTTGATCAGCCAGCTTGGCAATTTGGATTTCTTTTCCTTGATCTGTGGAAAAGGAAGATTGGAAATAGACGGGCCTAAGTCTGACCCGCCCCGTGCTCTACGCTCACATCCTCGGTCTCTTCTCTTCTACTTCGCTTTTCCTTCTCTCTTTCATTTTGCACTCGTCGTCTTCATGTTTCTTCTCTCTGATATTATTTTTCCTCCGGCTTTGTAGAGGAAGCGAGCGGGAGGGATGGAACGCTGCCTCTCATCGCCGCGTTAAGTTCCTTCAGGACGTTGCGTTCAGAACAGTCATCATAAATCGTGCATTACACATACTTACATGCGCGTACGCACACGCACACACACACGCACACGCATGCACACGCACACGCACACGCACACGCACTAACACGCGCCAACACGCGCCAACACGCACACGCACTAACGCGCCAACACAAACACAAACACAAACACAAACACAAACACAAACACAAACACACACACACACACACACACACACACACACACACACACACACACACACACACACACACACACACACACACACACACACACACACACACACACACACACACACACACACACACACACACACAGACGGCAAACTACATTCCTGTGCATCTGCTAACAGAGCAAGAAAGCTTCCTGAGGGAAGGGAATGACCACAGACTTAATTGTTGTCTGGCACAAGGGACGGATGCCAGTCCTTGGTTATGTGTGCCGTTTTTGTCCCACTGATGCGCCATGTCCTGTGGAAGTCTTTTCGCCATGATATCTGGTTCGTTAATTTTTAAATAAGGGAATTAATGTACGTTTTTGTGTATTGTTATTATCGTTGTTGCCAATATTTTTTCCAACTAGAAAGTACTCAGATCGGAAACCTTAACCAATGGCCAGAATCTATTTCCAGAACACACAAGACTGCTACAATTATTAGAAATTACAATTAATTTCCTCGCATTTCTATGAGGGATCAGACTTAATGAATCCTCTAATATTTCACCATAGACTTGTGTGCGGATCCAGTTCACGACCAAAATTTAATCAGTTGATTTCTAAGCCAGCCCACGCCTTTTTTTTTTTATCGCAATGAGTAACTGTTAAGAGATCTGTAAAAACCCGAGGACGAGTTGGTACATCGGTATGTCAACACGTGATGGATTGGATGAACACCTTAACTTGGATATCGCTTTATTTGTTCATCTTTTTATACAAGTTGTTGCCTTGAAATGAGGGCTGCTCGTCTCTGTAGAAGCCATGTGTTGTTCTTGTGATCTCCCGTGGGACTCGTAATAATGACCTGTTGACGTTGGTCTGATTTTGTAGTTAAGGGTAAGAATGGGAGGTGAGGCGAAAGTGGCATCTTGACGTATGTGATAAATGAGTGCATTTGAATGTGTATATAGAAGAGAAAAACTCTACTCTTGAATATTATTAAATGATAGCAATAGTAAGTATTAATAACAATTGAGTTTATACTAGTTTATTTATCGATAAATGGGCATAGCAATAGCAGTGATATCGCTCGTAAGAAGTGATAGCGATATCAAAACAGGTCGGTTACAACTCCAATAGGAAATCTATAAACAAATAAACGTCGGGTTTTATATAACCTTCTCCTTTGACGGAGGTAATAATAACAAGGCCTTGATTTACGATTGTGTAGAACAAGAGAATAGTGGCAGAAGCAGACCCCAGTGGTCCCAGTACCCCACTGCCCCCCTCCCTCTCTCTTTCCCTCACCCTCAAGCTTTGTCTCCGCCAGACCATCCTTCTTCGTCCTCGCTCTCTGTCATCACTCCCTCTGTCCCGTAAGCCCCTCTAGAAGCGACCGACTTAATACTAACCGACGGTGACGAGCATGTGTTTCGAGGCGCCCTTGTTCTTTGGCTCGTTTGTGATTCGCCTTTTAGTATCTGTTACTAGGGCTCGTTCTCCTCCCACTCTCCCCCGCACCCTACCCTATGTCACGTCAGGCGAGATGTAGGGAGGATGATGTCACGATGCCCGTGTCGAGTGACTGCCATGAGGAGGGAACCGGAGGTCCATCCCTACGTGGCGTATGGAATCTCCGACGTCTCGCTGTGAGAGTTTGCGTACGGCCTCACGTAAGCTCGGCATCTCTGAATTCGAGGTCCTTACTGCCGCTAGACCAGACACCATTAGAGGCCGTGACGTCATCTGCGGGTGTGGGCGGGGGGAAGGGCTTGGGCATGACCCACATCCCCTCCTCCCCCTCTCCCCCCTCTTCCCACACCCATAAACACCTACCTCACGTCGGGCTTCTTTATGGGAACTCAGATAGGATTGCTGTACAAGATCGCAGAATGCTAGAGCAAATGTATAGGTGTAAGCCTAACTCGTTTAATTAAGTGAAGAATGAAAGTTATGCAAGGGGCCCTTAGGGGAGGAGGAGGGATGGTGGGAGAGGGGGAAAGATGGATAGAAAGAGGGCGAGAGGACGAAAGAGGCTAGTTAAGGAATACGGGTGAGAGAGAGAGCCGGGACCGTCGCGCCCTTTGCTTGAACGCTGCTCGTCGGCGGATAATTTGTATATGTTATCCTCTGCCCCAAACAGCATTCCGGCCTTGAATGCGCCGTGTGCGGGACTCTTTATTGCAAGCGATGCACCCGGTGCGATCCGTCTTTGTGATTTAAGGGGCGTTATTATAAAGGTGATGGGTCGAGCGCTCCCGGTGCGGGGCTCAGTGCTGAATAATCGCCGCGCGGAAACCCCTCCCGTAGGCGCTCTGAATCTACCCCGTCCGTCGTCGGCGCGATCAACGTCTGTTAGTCTTCCTTCCCGGCCGTGAAACGCTAGAAGAGGGTGTACGCAGGGAGATCTCTAAGCCTCCGGCCCACCCTCGTGCGAGTAACCTAAGCCCCGCGGCCGTTTGTGTACATTATAATGCAGGTTTATGCGTAAGGTGAGCCAAGACACTCGGGGCTTCAAGATCCGGGCTCCTTCAGACGTTAGTGGACTCCTCGAACTGCTTCAGGTCCACCAACGACCCTTCCACCTTCGCGCCTAATTATAACACTTGAGGGAGAGGGAAAGTTAGGGTGGGGTTGGGGGCGTTTGGATGGCTGGTTGGGGGGAGAAGGTGGACGAGAGGGTGGTGGCGAGGTGGTGGTTACAGTGGAGGCAGGAAAAGGAGGAAACAGTCAGTGGTTAGAATAAATAATCGTGAGGTATAGGCGGGGTAGCACTAAGGGAGACGAATACCGCAAAGCCCGTTATTATCAACCCCTTGTAAACGCGTGTCCTTTTGGCTGAATGGATTTGGAAAGTGGGGAAGGGAGGGGGAAAAAAACGTAGGTGGTAAGAGAACTGGCAGGCGAGGTTACTCTGAACGAAGATAGGAATCTGATTGCAAGATTTCATTCACATCACCATGCACTCTCATGGGGAAGTAGTAAAACTAGTGATTCGTGTATGTTAACCTTATTTCCACAAGGAAATCCATAGTTATTTTTGTATATCTATACAGTGATTAGCAGAGGAATCAAAAGACTCTCCTTGCCGCCAATAAGAGCATGGAATCAAAAGAATTACTCGCCTGAGTTGGAACAGTGACAGTGCAGGGTGGGTGGCGGCCAGCCATTGGCTGATTCATGACTCTTTGATATCTCAGCCGCCATGATTTCTCGCGTGTGCGTTTCTTCTTGGCTGCGGCGCCCTTGAGTCAAGACAGCGGTGGCTTTGAGGAGACGCGATGCTTGGCCGCGAGCGTCGTCCCGCGCGGGAGTGAAGGTTGTGGGGACTTCCCCGAAGCGGAATTGAGAACAGGCGACACAGGCCATCGTGAAAGGTGTAGTGATGAGCCAGAGGAGTAAATGTGAGACGATACGCGACACGAACTCAGTAAATTGTAGCGCGACGCGGCCCCTCGCGACGAAGGGCTGAGGCAGGACGAGTGTCCTTCCGTCACAATGGACGCCAACGCCAGCGACGATGACGACGCCTTCGGGATGTTCGGCGGATACGCGTCCCGGCCGCGGGTGCAGCGCTCCATGTCGCAGGTGGTGACGTCGGGGGAGCTCTTGGGTCACTCCCTCCCTAGCAGGAGCATCTCCGTCAGCAGTGCTCCCATTAGTATCCCCCAGCAGGACGATCGGACAAGGCACAAGACAGCGGAGGACCACCGCAACAAAAACGCCGGCGAGCGACGCAGGAGCCTCATCGTCGAGGTCTTCGAATGGGGCAAGAACTGGTGCGAGAGTTTGAATTTTAAGCACTCATGCTGTTAATACTTCTAATTGTTTGTTCATGCTCCTCTCATTATAGTTTTCCGCGTCAGCATTGATATTTACCAAATGGCCTTGACAGTTTTGCAAATTTCATGAAGGTCATCCAAGGAACATTTTCATACAGTCTGTCTTCCCTTTTCCGAAGCACAGTCTGCCTCCACCCCTTCCGTGCATTTCCTCCCCTTTCGGAAATTCCTCTATTTCTTTCCCTTTGCCTTTAAGTGAAATGATTTCATTCTTTTTGGCAGTGGCAGCTGACGAAGCATCTTTTATTATTTTATAACGTACGTATAAAGTCTCTGCGTTGTCGCGTTTATTACAGGCACTTGCGCTTTTTCTCTTGATGTCTTCTTGATTTGTAAAAGATTGGTTTTAATTTGCTTTCAAGGCTGAGTATACACTAGATGTCATCCTCCGCGATTGTCTCTGAGATCGGTCTCTCTCTCTCTCTCTCTCTCTCTCTCTCTCTCTCTCTCTCTCTCTCTCTCTCTCTCTCTCTCTCTCTCTCTCTCTCTCTCTCTCTCTCTCTCTCTCTCTCAAGCGAGAGAGAGAGAGAGTTTACATATATGCTAATCGTATACTGTACTTACGTCGACGTAATTATCATACGCCGGGGGAGAGGTGACTAGTGGAGTGTTTACGTCGGAGATTAATTACCTTTTCACCAGGTGGTGTCGCTCTTCGCCGTTCCATTTCACAGGTAGACTGGGTCGCCCACCACGCCCATATGCCTCTTTTTCCCTCTCAACCCCGCCCGCTCCCCATTTCTTTCTCTATCCCCCACCGCCTTCCCGTGCTCTTCTAACTTATATCCCTGTGGCAGAATTCAAGGGGGAAATTGTTACATCTGTACAATTCTCTCTAACTCGGGATCGAATTCCGACTTTGATGAAGCATTCACGCGCGCACAAGCAGATTGACGGACTGATTGACTGTTTAACTGACTGATAAGTTGACAGCGGCTAACTGATATAGTAGATAAGTTGATTGATAGGTGGAATCAGATGTCGGTCGTCTGACGGCACTATGTCCTGGGGGCAACTTGCCTTGTTTTGACGTGAGGGGAGGGAGGGTATGGGGAAGGGAGGGAGGGAATAGGGAAAGGGAGGGAGGGAATAGGGAAAGGGAGGGAGGAAAAGGGGAAGGGAAAAGGAGAGAGAAGGGACGGGACCTAAGGGAGCGACATCTTTAATACTTCTGAAACGTACTCGGTTTGACGGCAGTACCTCGAAATGATGGTTAAGCCCCGATCGTTATTGAGAGCGAATTAACCGTAGTAGTAGATGAGGAAGGGGAGAGAGGAAAAGAATGCGGGAAGGAAGCAGAGACTGCTGTGAGTGGACACAGGAGAGGGAATTAACGGAGAGGAAAGATAAGGGGGAGGAAACAAGAAGGCGAAGGCGAGGAGGAGGAAGGGGTGTGCAGAAGGGAGTAGTTGCGTACAGGTGAGCTCAGTCTCAGGTCGCACTCATTAAAATTCATGAAATGGTGAGACTGCTTCCAGCATAATCTGCGTACACGAGGCTCTCACGCCGCGCTTGAATTATTAATATCCTTCAAGCAGCGGAAGAAGTTATCCCCCTCCTGCCCCTTCCCTTCCTCTCTCGCCCTTCCCCGTTCCCTCCTCTTCCTTGTCCCTACTTTTTCCTTTCCCCCTCTCCTCTCCATCCTCCTTTTCCTCCTATTCCCTTCTTTCCCTTCCCTTTCCTTTCTAGTCTCCTTCTCTCTTTTTCCCTGCCCCCCTTCCCCTCCCCTCATCTCCTCTTCTCTCCGTCCTCATCTTTCCCTTCTCTTTCTCCCTTCCCCTCCTTTCTCTCTCTCCCCCACCCTATGTATCCCTCCCCTCCTCTCCTATCTCCGTCCCCTCCTCTCCGTCCCCCTCCTCACTTCTCATCCTAGACACTTCATGGCTGATAGTGAGATACCTGAGGGTTCTTTCGCTAGATATGCGCACTTGCTAATTATGCATAAGTAGCCCATCCTTTATGCTTTTAATAACGCGATGTTTGTTTGCCCGTGGGTTAACACTTCAATATTTTATGCCATGCGATGATTTAAGCTGACGGTGGTAGATGACAGTCAGCCATTTACAAGCAACAAATTATGAAGGGTGAATACTGTAGGAAATATTGAAGTCGCAGATAGGATTCAGGGATAGAATACTCTTTAAGAACACATGTCATGTAGGAGAGAAATGTCAGTGTGTTGCTTCGTATCTTGATGTCGTCTTAATTGACATAACATCATCAATGGTAACTTCATCCCCTCTTGTAAAGTCATGCGAGGGCAGCGTGCCTGTAAAAACTCCCTTGAATAGTTTATTGTCGTTCGCTTTACGATACCGAATGTTGCCGAGTTTCATTTCTTGTGAATGGGCAATGCATGAACATCCACGAAAGTCAACTAAATTCCTTCTTATTGTATTTTATTGTAGTGCCCACGAGTGTTGGAGATCACTGATGCCACTGATCCCAGGAACCAATTTACTCATTTCGAATGTATGAGGTGTGTCATTTTATGATTGATTGTTAATTTGTCTTTTTTTTCTTTCCAGGTTGATCGAGTCCGACTCGAAATCCCTCAATTCCCTCTCGACGCAGTCCGTCGGCTCCGCCCCAGGCGCCGGCCACTCCCGCAAGTCCTCAGACACGTCTCAGGTGCGTCTCACGTCGGACTCGCCCGTCCTCTTTCCACGAGCCCCTCCCACCGGCCTCCTTTCCCTCCTTCCCTTCTGCTTGTCGCACTCTGAGTGAAATACATTGATGAAAGAAAAAATCTGCTTCGTGCCTTCCCTCCCTCCTTTTCTCCTTCGTTCCTTCCCTTCATCCTCTTCTCCTTCGTTCCTTCCCTCCCTTCTTTTCTCCTTCGTTCCTTCCCTTCATCCTCTTCTCCTACGTTCCTTCCCTCCCTCCTTTTCTCCTTCGTTCCTTCCCTCCCTCATTTTCTCCTTCGTTCCTTCCCTCCCTCCTTTTCTCCTTCGTTCCTTCCCTCCCTCCTTTTCTCCTTCGTTCCTTCCCTCCCTACTTTTCTCCTTCGCTCCTTCCCTCCTTCCCTCCCTCCTTTTCTCCTTCGTTCCTTCCCTCCCTCCTTTTCTCCTTCGTTCCTTCCCTCCCTCCTTTTCTCCTTCGCTCCTTCCCTCCTTCCCTCCTTCCCTCCTTCCCTCCTTCCCTCCTTCCCTCCCTCCTTTTTCTCCTTCGCTCCTTCCCTCCCTCCTTTTCTCCTTCGCTCCTTCCCTCCCTCCTTTTCTCCTTCGTTCCTTCCCTCCCTCCTTTTCTCCTTCGTTCCTTCCCTCCCTCCTTTTCTCCTTCGCTCCTTCCCTCCTTCCCTCCTTCCCTCCTTCCCTCCTTCCCTCCTTCCCTCCCTCCTTTTTCTCCTTCGCTCCTTCCCTCCCTCCTTTTCTCCTTCGCTCCTTCCCTCCCTCCTTTTCTCCTTCGTTCCTTCCCTTCCTCCTCTTCTCCTTCGTTCCTTCCCTCCCTTCTTTTCTCCTTCGTTCCTTTCCTTCATCCTCTTCTCCTACGTTCCTTCCCTCCCTCCTTTTCTCCTTCGTTCCTTCCCTCCCTCCTTTTCTCCTTCGTTCCTTCCCTCCCTCCTTTTCTCCTTCGTTCCTTCCCTCCCTCCTTTTCTCCTTCGTTCCTTCCCTCCCTCCTTTTCTCCTTCGTTCCTTCCCTCCCTCCTTTTCTCCTTCGTTCCTTCCCTCCCTCCTTTTCTCCTTCGTTCCTTCCCTCCCTCCTTTTCTCCTTCGTTCCTTCCCTCCCTACTTTTCTCCTTCGCTCCTTCCCTCCTTCCCTCCCTCCTTTTCTCCTTCGTTCCTTCCCTCCCTCCTTTTCTCCTTCGTTCCTTCCCTCCCTACTTTTCTCCTTCGCTCCTTCCCTCCTTCCCTCCCTCCTTTTCTCCTTCGTTCCTTCCCTCCCTACTTTTCTCCTTCGCTCCTTCCCTCCTTCCCTCCCTCCTTTTCTCCTTCGTTCCTTCCCTCCCTCCTTTTCTCCTTCGTTCCTTCCCTCCCTCCTTTTCTCCTTCGTTCCTTCCCTCCCTACTTTTCTCCTTCGCTCCTTCCCTCCTTCCCTCCCTCCTTTTCTCCTTCGTTCCTTCCCTCCCTCCTTTTCTCCTTCGCTCCTTCCCTCCCTCCTTTTCTCCTTCGTTCCTTCCCTCCCTCCTTTTCTCCTTCGTTCCTTCCCTCCCTCCTTTTCTCCTTCGTTCCTTCCCTCCCTACTTTTCTCCTTCGCTCCTTCCCTCCTTCCCTCCCTCCTTTTCTCCTTCGTTCCTTCCCTCCCTCCTTTTCTCCTTCGTTCCTTCCCTCCCTACTTTTCTCCTTCGCTCCTTCCCTCCTTCCCTCCCTCCTTTTCTCCTTCGTTCCTTCCCTCCCTACTTTTCTCCTTCGCTCCTTCCCTCCTTCCCTCCCTCCTTTTCTCCTTCGCTCCTTCCCTCCTTCCCTCCCTCCTTTTCTCCTTCGTTCCTTCCCTCCCTCCTTTTCTCCTTCGTTCCTTCCCTCCCTCCTTTTCTCCTTCGTTCCTTCCCTCCCTCCTTTTCTCCTTCGCTCCTTCCCTCCTTCCCTCCCTCCTTTTCTCCTTCGTTCCTTCCCTCCCTCCTTTTCTCCTTCGCTCCTTCCCTCCCTCCTTTTCTCCTTCGTTTCGTCTCTGTCGCCTTTCCTCCCTCCCTCCCCTCTCTATCCATGTGACTTATTATGTATGTTCCTTTCGTATTTGTCGGCCGCAAATTCTATCCTCGTTCCGTTTCTGTTCTTCATTTCTCATGGCATTTTCTCGTATTCCTTCGACTGCCTCCTCCCTCTCTCACCTCTAGCCCATCTCTCGCATGTCAGTTTCACCTTGCCCTAGCCATGCTTATTTTTATTTCTCAGTTTTATCGGTGATTTGTCTTTCATTTGGTCGAAAGACTTAGGTATACCATTTCCGTATTTTCCATCTGCCCCTTTGTTGTCAGTCTTTATATACTATGATGTGTTAGAAAACGTAAGTCATATATAGAAACTTAAAATGACACTTAACATGACAATTAAACGCACACACGCACATGCACACGCACACGCACATGAACACACACGCACACGCACACGCACACGCACATGCACATGCACATGAACACACACTTGCACACGAACACACACATTCACACATACTCTTACTCTCTCTCTCTCTCTCTCTCTTACTCTCTCTCTCTCTCTCTTACTCTCTCTCTCTCTTACTCTCTCTCTCTCTTACTCACTCTCTCTCTCTCTCTCTCTCTCTCTTACTCTCTCTCTCTCTCTCTCTTACTCTCTCTCTCTCTCTCTCTCTTACTCTCTCTCTCTCTTACTCTCTCTCTCTCTCTCTCTTACTCTCTCTCTCTCTTACACTCTCTCTCTTACTCTCTCTCTCTCTTACTCTCTCTCTCTCTTACTCTCACTCTAACTCTTACTCTTACTCTTACACTCACTCTCACTCTTACTCTTACACTCACTCTCACACTCACTCTCACTCTCACACTCACTTTCACTCTCACTCTCATTCTCACTCTCACTCTCACACTCACTCTCACTCTCACTCTCATTCTCATTCTCATTTTCACACTCACTCTCACCCTCACACTCACTCTCACTCTCACACTCACTCTCACTCTCATGCTCACTCTCACTCACTCTCACTCACTCTCACACACACACTCACACTCACTCTCACTCTCATTCTCACACTCACTCACACTCACTTTCATTCTCTCACTCACTCTCATTCTCATTCTCATTCTTATTCTTACTCTCACACTCACTCTCACACACACACACACATACACATACACATACACACACCAGAGGTATGGACATGAAAAATGATTTGATATCAACTGTTTATATTTATCTGTAATGAGCTGATGTGATTGCAGATTTCGGTGGCTTCTGGGGGTTCGGGGGGATCCTCTGGTGGGGGTTCCACTGGCGGGGGTTCCACTGGCGGGACGGCATCGCAAGACCCAGAAGAGGACCTCTGGGGGCAGTGGGGTCGGCTGGTCAACGACTGGGAGACATGGCAGAAGAAGAAGAGTCTGCAGCTCAAGGTGGGTTGCAGTCGTAGGTTGGCGTCGCCTTGCTTTCAAGGGGACGTGTGTGGTTTGCTTGATGTGTGTTAGAGGTCTTGGAAGTGAAAGAGGAAAATATATGTGTAGTGGTTCATTGTTTTCTAAGGGCTTTGTTATCAACATGCATATGTATAGTGTTTATGCTGTTGATATTTTGTTGAAGTAACCTTTTTTTTTTTTTTTTTTTAGGAGCTGGTCCGCAAGGGCATCCCTCACCATTTCCGAGGAATAACATGGCAGCTCCTCTGCTCGGCACATAACTCGCCAGAAAAGGGCAAATATGCAGAATATCTTAGAACTACATCTGCTTGCGAGAAGGTTTGTAAAATTCTTGAATTGCCTGTCTTTGTGATAGAGAGTGTCCTATTGCCATGAAGTTCTAACATTTTTAGAAATTTGATTTAGAGACAGATGTGTTTAATATATTCTGTTCATCATAGGTAATCAGGCGAGATATTGCTCGGACGTACCCAGAGCATGACTTCTTCAAAGAAAAGGACGGCTTAGGCCAGGAGAGTCTGTTTAACGTCATGAAGGCGTATTCTCTACATGACCGGGAAGTCGGCTACTGCCAGGGATCAGCCTTCATTGTAGGGCTTTTACTTATGCAGGTTAGTTTGGTGGTGCATTAAAGTGGTGCTTTAGATATTCTTATATTTTGTGTACTAATTATTAGTCATTTTCCCCTTTGGATAACGTGTATTACAAGAAGTGAAATATTAAGTGGTTTAGAATAAAAGGTCAGTGAAATCTGGGAAGGAAATGAAGGCATAACCATATCCCAGCTTATTTATTATCATAATGTCAAGGCTGTGTTAGTCCTTAATGTAAAAATTCTAATTTTGGGATGATTATTTCCAGATGCCGGAAGAGGAAGCATTTGCTGTTCTTGTGAAGCTTATGCAGGACTACAGGATGCGTGAAATGTTTAAGCCCTCAATGGCGGAGTTAGGCCTGTGCATGTACCAGCTGGAGTGCCTCATACAAGAACATCTGCCAGATCTTCATGCTCACTTCACCTCTCAGAGCTTCCACACATCTATGTAAGTGTATTGAATTTTTCATCTCGTTTCATTTTTTATGATAATTTGCATGCAGGATTGATATTTTAAGGAAGTAAAAATGCAGTTTCCTAGGCCTTAATTGGGTGTATGCTACCTTTGAACATTTGCTATGTACATAGATCTGATGAAATGTCTTTGTTTTTCAGGTATGCCTCATCTTGGTTCTTGACACTGTTTTCAACAACACTCCCTCAGCCACTGGCTTGCCGTGTAATGGACAGTTTCCTAGTAGATGGCATTGAAGTTATATTCAGGATAGCCTTAGCTTGCTTAACTTTAGGCAAGGAGGACCTGTTCTGTATGGATATGGAGGGCATGCTCAAGGTAAGGAAAAATCAGCTCTGACTTAACACACATTTATCTCGTCTTCAATCTTTTGGAGAGTTCTGTGAGAACTGCTCTTATGTCTTCTCAGTTTCATTTTGTTTAATTTAGTTACTTCTTGTGTACATTTCAGTATTTCCAACGAGACCTACCTGCCAAATTTGAGGCTGATCCAGAAACCTACTTTTCACTAGCTTATTCCCTACGTTATAATCCTAAGAAGATGAAGAAGATGGAGAAAGAATATACAGCTATGAAAACCAAAGAGCAAGAAGAGTTAGTAGAATTAAAGGTAAGATAAAAGTATTTTATTTAAGAAAGCATTTTAGGTTTTCACAGACAAGGCAGCTCTTAGCCCAATGCCAATGGGCATGACTTGTACGTACGTGCTATGCCCACTGTGGGTACTTGTTTGATTGTTTTTATGCATAGATGGCTACACTTGGACTAAGTCACCAATGAGCCAATTACGAGTACTGCCTGTTTCGCCCGTTTACCCTTTTCTTTGATTTACAAAAACATTTTACTTTATCTTATTTTGGTGTTACTAATGTTTATAATGAAAATAACACCATCGATGTTAATAGCACTAGTAAAATGTACATTTTTCCTGCCAATTCAAATCATGTAAGGTCACAAGGTCTACTAATTGACTCCTTTGTGGCTAAGCACTAGCAGAGCCATCTATGTGCGGCGGCATTGGGTTAATAAAACCGAGTCAGTAAAATGTAAATATCAAGGTGTGTTGTCTTTTTTCATCATAGACCTTTTTTAAAAATATGGTTTACCATTACAGAGATTAAGAACAGAGAACAGACTTCTCAGGCAAAGAATAGACTGCCTGGAGGCTGAATCATCAGCTCTAGCAGACAGACTGATTCAAGGCCAAGTTTCCCGTGCAGAAGAAGCAGAACACAACTTTGCCATTAAGGTAATATGGAATATGAGGTCTTCAGGTTTTATATACACTTTTAAGTCTATAGATATTGCAGCTTGTATATTTCTGGCAGTGAATTTTCTTTCCTTGAGAAATTCAACTTTACCATTAAGGTAATATGGAATATGATGTCTTTAGACTTTGCATACTTTTTTTAGTCAATAGATATTGTATATTGTCTTTTCTTTCTTTGAGTAATTCATGTTCTTTTCCTTTCTAGCGTGAACTAGCAGCTCTAAGACAGCATGATGGAGAGACCATGGAACACTTAAGAGATGCTCGGGACAAGATCAGAAAGCTCACAGGAATGATAGAGGAGGTATGACATATATTTTTTTTCTGCTCGTCACCTTATCTACATTGTTTTAGAGGGCAAAAGTCTTTTGAGATGATCAGTTCTTTCCACTATACATTTAGTTTTTAGGGGGCCACCTATGATTTTGTTCCATTTTTTAATTACACTTGAATTGGGAAAGAAAGATTTTTGTTGATGATAAGGTCATCTTTTGACTAACTTTGTTCTTTGAAAAAAAAAAAAGACAAGTAATGGAGGTGATGTGGAATAAGTGTTTTGAAAGTTTTCTTATTGACCTGGTATACATCAAAACCTTGAACACTTAGAATAGATTTACAACAAGTAATTACATAGCCATGTCAATTGAAACCCAATTATGTAGCATTTATGGTGCATGAGTAATGTAAATGTTAAACTGTCAGGAGGCAATTGATTTATACTTGTTATGCATGTTTGAACACTGTGATTTCTTTTTGTTTCAGAATTATTCTTCTCATGAATCATCAATGGCAGAACTTATGATAAAGGAGGAAGAACTTACTCAGAAAGAAGAACTTGTTAAGTGTTTGCAGGAAGAGCTTGTGCAGGTGAGAAAACTGTTGTATCTCTTGTATATCTCAGATAGTATGGAGGTATCCCTTCATTGGTTGTTGTTGTTCATAAACTCAATTGTTGGTTAAATATCAAAGATCCTTTGATTGTGTGCAGGTGAGACTAAAGACAGCTGAGGCAGAGGCAACCATTCGCGACCTTCGAGCCAGAATCCAAGAGCTGGAGGAGGAACAGAAGAAGCTGAGGGAAGCCACTCCTGACCACTCAGTGGCCCACTTGCAGGAGGAGCTGATTGCTGTGCGATTAAGGGAGGCTGAAGCCAATCTTGCCCTTAAGGATTTGAGACACAGAGTTCAGGAACTCACACAGCTGTGGACAAAGCATGTGCAGGTACTGTGAAGACTTGTTTTATTATATCTGAACATCATTATGTGATATTTACATTGATGTGAGAGTGAAAGAACTAGGTCATAAAGATATGGGAATATGCTAGTTTCTTCAGTACTTCAGTATTAATCAATCTATAATTCATGACTTAGGATCAACATGGCGATAAGAGTGAAGCTGCCAAGGCTGATGCTACAAGCACACCAAGCAAGAAATTGGGTGGTCTCTTCTGGGACCGGTCCAATGAAGCTGCAAAGCTTGAGGAAGAACTCATGACAACTAAGCTGCATGAGACTGCTGCTGTAGCTGAGCTGAAGGAGGCTAGACTAAAGGTTGGATAAATCTGTTAAGAAAAATCAGAAATATTCATGGCTTCCTTTTAAACCTTGTGTATGATTTGTCAGAAGTAATACACACACTCATACATGCACACAGCTATTGCATATAAGCAAACATGTATTTATGAATAACTCTTCTAACCACCTCTTTTAGGTTATGGAGCTTGAAACAGCTGTTCAGGTGTCCACAAACCAAATGAAGCGTCAGGAGGAAGAGAACAAGCGATTACAAGAGTCTCTTGACACTGCTGAGGCTACCATCCGTACCATGCAGTCACAGCTTGGAGAGCATAAGAGAAAGTATACTGACCTTGAGAGCCAGGTGAGTGTTAAATAGTCCATATTTATGTATCTTTGGCAAACATTTGAAATTGGCATTAGATTGAAATTGGCATTAGTATGTGATGTATTTGGTGGGGAGGTGATTTCAGGATCTCTGTGATATTTCAGATGAAGGAGGAGAAGATGCTGGCAAGAATTCGTGAAGCTGAGAAGTCTCAAAGCTTAGCGGAACTTACTCAGAAAATTTCCTCATTGGAGTATAAGGCAAGTCTTTTTATTTTTGAAAGATTTATTGTCTGTATCCTGTTACAGATTTACATTAAGTTATTGAGAAAATAATGGTGACAATTTACTGAAGAGATAATGGAGAATATCTGTCCTTTAAGAATTATTGAAATATTCCTTTATAACTTAAGGGTGCAGAAAATTCCATTTTTTGCATGCCCAATAATATGTGTTGATGCCTTCAACAGAACCAAGAGCTGGTAACAGAAGGTGAAGTCTCGCGGGTAAGTGGGAGCGAGAGTGACCAAGTACCCCGCCTTCAGGACAAAGTTGCTGAACTCAAATCAGAGGTAGGGGACAAGTGGTTATTATTTATTAACTAAAACTCGGATGCAAATTCAGCAGCAACACCAATGGTTATCTTGTCATAACCAGCCAAAAATAATATGCAGTTCTTTTCTTTTTTGGAAATTATATATTACCACAAATTTAAGTGTCATGATTTTTTACCACTCATGGTGTTGCATGTAGAATTTTCACTGAGTTACAGGATTGTTAGGAGTCTCATGTCTCATGAATTGATCATTCACAGAAAAAAATCACAAAACTTAGTGTTTAAAAACACTGCACTGCACAGTAATTATATACGATGACACAGGTTCTTGTGTTGATCTAATATTGTCTATAACAAGGTATGTATATGACAAATGCCTTTGACTTGATGGACTGTGAAAAAAGTAATAAAAGAGAAAGAAAGAAAAAAAGTGAAATACAAGAACCAGCTACAGTTCTCACCTTCAGTTACCTGTCTCACATCTCCATGCTTATTGCAGCTATGATACCGTCCTCACTAACACAGGCTTGACTTGCCACTTTCACCAGTGCTTCTCCACACAGGTGTGTGTTCTCCCATGAATATCACACCAATCTCTTTACAGCCACTCAGTGACCCAAATATCATTCTGCTGCACCACATTGCAGTTAAACCCCTGAGCCCTTCTACAAATTCCTGAGTGATTTTCCTAAATACATCTAAACTCTCTCTCCATTTTGATGCTTAATTTGTTTAAGAATAAGGGAATAATGAAAAGAAAAAATTATGTTTGGATTTTTCTCTCTATGGTATAAGTGGTAGTATTAATTTCATTTGCTTTGATTAGGTGTAATTTTGTTATATCAGTGGTTAATCCTTCCCTTAAATGATTTTCTTAATCATTACTATATGAAAAGATAAAAGCACAGGATATTAAACTTCCCAGTTTCACATTTTATAGTAATAGATGCCATGCACTAAGCTTTGCTTTATTGTCTCTGATACCATCCCAAGTTCAGCTGAAATTACAATTTCTTCATGTGCTTTTGCCTGCCATTCCCATCCTTTGTGTTATTGTGGTTAGATAGTTTACCAGGATGGTGATTCAACGTCAAACATCAAAAGAGTCAATGTTGTGTCCCCAACACCTTTCGTCAAGGATTACAGACACATTTTTGAAGATAGTTCCAGAACCCTAAAGTTTATGAGCTGGAGAAGATTTCTAAATTTTTGTGTTTTTTTTTTTTATTTTCAAATATGTAAGGATTTAAATATACCTTTTTTTTTATGTAATCCATCATTATATTTATAAATTATTGATATTGTCCAAACAAACTCAAGAATAGAGAGAAAATTCTTTGAAAAATTCCTGTGTAAGCATTATGAATATAAAATAACATTATAAGCATTGGCTAATGGAAAACTACACTGTTGTTATTTTTAAGTATAGACTCAACTAGTGAATTATTCTTGTAATACACTGTACTAATTAGGTTCTAGTCTCTCATCTCATCACTCTAAAATGTGTTTTTTTAACACACTTGCACCCTCAGCCGACAGAGAAGTAAGGACAGCGTAAGTGCTTCGGCATTATAAAGTTTGCATGAACACAACACCACTAAATGTAGAAACACCATCTTGGTGTTCAATAAGCATGTCAGTCATTTTCTGCCTGGATAAATACAATTCTTTACAGATTTTTCTTGATATGTAATTTTTTAAAAGTTATTCCTTGTATAATATATTTCTTTTGTGTGTTTTCTGGTGATTACATATTCCTTTAGAAAAGGAGAGATGATATCTCAATTTTTTATTTAAGTGATGCATTTTATCTGTTTGTACATAGCATTTCTAATTGTATAGACTGGTTATCCAGTATTAATGTATATTCTAAACAAAATGTTGCCACAGTAGTGCATGTCATCTAGAAAATGCTCCCTAAAAGATGAATTAAATATACCTAAAACGATGATAAATAAACTTCTACCTTAAACATCCATTGCCTTGGTGTCACTTTATTTGGGACATCTGGGAAATAACACTTTTACAATGATTTTAATAATTTAATGCAAAATTAAACACCTATTTAATTTATGCATCATACTTGTCTCATTTTATCATTTATCTTCTCTCATTGGTTTGCAACAGTGAGTTTTATGAACTTAGTTTGGAGGTATATATATAAAAAATAAAAAAACCCTCATTAGAGATTACAAAACCATCTCCTGGGCTTTGCACGCATACTCATTCAAGTGCACGATTAATTACGAGAAAACAATTGTAGAATTGCTAGAAAATTTCTAGCATTAATTTTTTTGTTTTCTTTTTCCCCCCCACTGTCCATAGGATTGCCATCTTATGCAGCAATTTACAGTGGCAGATTCCCTTTTGCAAGCATTATATCTTAATGTCATAAATGTAAGAATTGTACTTTAATTAGGACTAACATGTTTAGATTTTCATCATATCATAGTAATACTAGTGTTACTGTGTTTAAATCATGTAGCTGTCTTCAGTGTTTTCTTTCTTTTAATTAGTGTATATGTATTTTTTTTTACTATAATTTTTGAAGAACGTGTAGAAACCAGCAATATCATAAAATCTTATTGATTTTATGTGGCAACTTCTCTTTTGCAGTAGGAGGCAAATCATTTGTAATTACTACTGTGCATTGGTATACAATTTCTGATTATTGTTATTTTGTTTTTCAAGTTAGGCTATCATCACATGTATGGAGCTTTGATTTTACAAAAAGAAAATGCTATGATTCATTGATTTAACTTTGAATAGGTAATGGAATTTAATGTTGAGGAAGTATACAACAGCATGATTATAAATACTGTTTGCTCATTTGAAACTAATTGTGTAGGAGAGTAAAATGCATTTGTATGTTTATTAGTTATAGTTTGCAATTTGGTAAATTTAGATTTGATTTGTGGGTCTATATTTTCTTAATGTACCTTTAAATTAATGGGATTACTTGCAAACAGATATATGGTGGACAAAATACAATTATCAGTATTTCTGTAAATGTCAGTGTATAGCATTTGTGTATAAACTGGTTTTATTATAAATTACATGAATCTCATAAAAATGTGATTGGATACTAAAGTGTTTCTTTAATGCAGATTGCCCGACTGACCGCTATCAACCGCCGTCTCACACGCACTGTAAGCATGCAAAGACTGGACATTGTAAGCGGTCCTGAGTCAGATGCTGAAGACACAGAAGATCTGAGATTAAACTTGGATGAGGTAGAGTCATTGCCAAAGAGAGACTCAGTTACAAGGGAAGAAAATGGACACATTGATTACCTATGCGAAGAAGGCAGAGTGAGAATACCTTCCGTAACAAGTGACAGATCGACTCCCTCTCCAACTAGGGAGACTGTGGGCAGAAAAAAGTCCCAGACGCTTGCTGATGCTTTCCTTGAGCAGTTGCCAGAAGTGAGAAACTGTGACGATGCATATCAGAATGGTTCTGCGACTCACGAGGAGAGAGAAGCATGCTAGTGATTACTCTGACTTCTTTGTTGGGATCAGGATTAGATAAAAGCCTGATTGCTAGTGATATGCTACTGATGGAGTGGACAGCTTTAAACCATAACTTAGATATAAGAAACCCACTTTTTATTAATGTACATAAAGTTAGGGAAGGAGAGTCATATAATGAAACCAGTAGTCATTGAATTGTATTTGAAATCATTTTAATTTAAGACATCACAACTAGTCCTGGCTATAGGACACTAAATTACTACAGTTGCCATGTATTCTGTAGGATATTTGGCGACCTTAAAGACTAGTTCATCCATATAATCCCGTGGACCATGTCAATTAAGTGTGCATTTATGGATGTCTTTATACTTTCATATTTATGAGGTAATTCTGTGAATTAAGTATGATAACATGGGACATTATCATTTCTATCTTTTGGTAGGAAGTGTTTAGTAATCAAGTATGTACTAGCCACTTTCCCCCATACATGTTGGGTATTTTTGACAAGTGGATTTAAAATCAAATCATCTTAGAAGGGTATCCAGGAATGCCAATGTATGAATTAAAGCCTTGGACTCCATCCCTACCAATGAGTCAGTGGTAATGTTTCCCAGATAGGTCCCCTTCCAGCAGGCCAGCAGGTCTTGGCTAGTCACAGGACTCAGGATGGCTTGGGCCAAGACATTAGTGGAAAATGGTGCAACTTAATTACATCTGACAGTGTGAGCGTTCATTTCTTATTGTAATATAAATATTAGATGCAAGTCAGGAACGTTGACACAACTCTTGGGGATTCATATTAATGCCATCGAATTGTAGAAATAGTGGTTGGTTTGAACCTGGACTCTTTCTCTAAATTTGCATATTAATGTGACAAAGACCAAACTGTAGCAATAGGACATGCTTCACAAGTATTTATAGGCACAATCAGTGTAAATCTGTGATGTTTTCCTTCAACCTTCAACCTCACATGAGACTGATGGTTAATGAAACCAAAACAAATATATTTATTTACTTAGTTTTCACTTTTTTATGTACTTACATTTTGTATATATATATACCAGATAACAGTTCATTTTATTAATTATTTTAAAAAATTATTATACTAGTAGTCCATTATCCTTTCTCCTAAATACTGTGTGTGCGTGTGCGTACATGTGTGTGTGTGTGTGTGTGTGTGTGCCTGGGTGTGTGCCTGTGTGCATGTGCGTGTGGATGCATATTTACACACATTCACACACAAACAGATACAGTTGCATATATGTATATGCATAAGTATACAAAAACACATACATACATACGCACATACATACATACGCACATACATACATACGCACATACATACATACGCACATACATACATACGCACATACATACATACATACGCACATACATACATACATACGCACATACATACATACATACGCACATACATACATACATACGCACATACATACATACATACGCACATACATACATATGCACATACACACATACATATACTGTATATAAAACCTTCATTCATTCTTTTCTCACTTGTCTTCCTTAAACCATAGATGGGAGTGACAATCACAAGGTGCAATCCATTGGATTATGTTGTATAAGAATTTTCCTTTTGCTACATGTATCATTTAATTTGCTGGAAAATTAGGCTGTATTTTTTATTTATAGAACTAACTTTAAATATTCCAGAGGTGCTACATTCACGGATGTGATTGTGGGTTTGTCTCACTCCAGTACTTGAATGTTTGAAGGTTTACTTTAGGATTTTTTCTGGTAATTTTCATCATTCAGCAGATGTTTTGCAGACTTGGCTGCAGTATTGTTCATGTGTAAATGCTTGTAAAAGAACAAATATAAGCTTCACACAGATAGCTCCTGTATGTATGTGGCTTTATCGTTTATTATCCAATCACTTTTAAAGCTGTAATTTGCAAGCATTCTAGATCTACAGGCACCCATCACTTAGTATAGAGTTTATTAAATACTCAGTATTTCCATACTTACAATTTACTTGTCATGTCATAGAAAGAAATTTGCACCTACAATTTGGAACTAAGTGTAGGGTCAAATGTCTTTATATGGATAAAGAAATTAGGTTCATGGCTAACTTGTTCTCAGTCTGTGCTAGTAAAGGCAATCTGAAAGTACCAATAGAAACTTTGATATTGAGTGTTAATTTATAAGTTTATTGATGAAGGAAGACAATATTTGTGCATATTAGGAAAAAAGAGAAAGGGACAAAGACATTCCAATGCGTTCCACCACTTGTAAAAATTTATGTTGAACAGCAAAGAATGATACTTGAAATAAAACACATTATCATATCTTTGCATTTTAATTCCACACCTGCTGTAAGAAGAAAACATGAGATAAATCTTGAAAATATATTAAAACACGGTTATTACATAACTGCTGAAGCATGAGTATTTTTGGAGAGATATATTACAGACGGGTATATATCCTAGAAAATCCTAAAGCCTAGAAATAGGTCCTAGGTCCTAAGTTCAATAGGATGATTCCCATAACATGATTGGGGAGCTAAAGTCTAAAATATATATTTTCTTTTTTTTCCAGTTGTGTAATAACCCATTGAACTGGGCATCAGCTATCTTGTAGGTCTGTATATATGTATATGTATTTGTGTGTGTGTGTATTTGTGTGTGTGTGTGTATTTGTGTGTGTGTGTGTATTTGTGTGTGTGTGTGTATTTGTGTGTGTGTGTGTATTTGTGTGTGTGTGTGTATTTGTGTGTGTGTGTGTATTTGTGTGTGTGTGTGTATTTGTGTGTGTGTGTGTATTTGTGTGTGTGTGTGTATTTGTGTGTGTGTGTGTATTTGTGTGTGTGTGTGTATTTGTGTGTGTGTGTGTATTTGTGTGTGTGTGTATTTGTGTGTGTGTGTGTGTGTGTGTGTGTGTGTGTGTGTGTGTGTGTGTGTGTGTGTGTGTGTGTGTGTGTGTGTGTGTGTGTGTGTGTGTGTGTGTGTGTGTGTGTGTGTGTGTGTATTTGTGTGTGTGTGTGTGTATTTGTGTGTGTGTGTGTGTGTGTATTTGTGTGTGTGTGTGTGTGTGTGTATTTGTGTGTGTGTGTGTGTGTATTTGTGTGTGTGTGTGTGTGTATTTGTGTGTGTGTGTGTGTATTTGTGTGTGTGTGTGTATTTGTGTGTGTGTGTGTGTGTGTATTTGTGTGTGTGTGTGTGTGTGTATTTGTGTGTGTGTGTGTATTTGTGTGTGTGTGTGTGTGTATTTGTGTGTGTGTGTGTGTGTGTGTGTGTATTTGTGTGTGTGTGTGTGTGTGTATTTGTGTGTGTGTGTGTGTGTGTGTGTATTTGTGTGTGTGTGTGTGTTTGTGTGTGTGTGTGTGTGTGTGTGTGTGTGTGTGTGTGTGTGTGTGTGTGTGTGTGTATTTGTGTGTGTGTGTGTGTGTATTTGTGTGTGTGTGTGTATTTGTGTGTGTGTGTGTGTATTTGTGTGTGTGTGTGTGTATTTGTGTGTGTGTGTGTGTATTTGTGTGTGTGTGTGTGTATTTGTGTGTGTGTGTGTGTATTTGTGTGTGTGTGTGTGTATTTGTGTGTGTGTGTGTGTGTGTGTGTGTGTGTGTGTGTGTGTGTGTGTGTGTGTGTGTGTGTGTGTGTGTGTGTGTGTGTGTTGTGTGTGTGTGTGTGTGTGTGTGTGTGTGTGTGTGTGTGTGTGTGTGTGTGTGTGTGTGTGTGTGTGTGTGTGTGTGTGTGTGTGTGTATTTGTGTGTGTGTGTGTGTTTATTTGTGTGTGTGTGTGTGTTTATTTGTGTGTGTGTGTGTGTTTATTTGTGTGTGTGTGTGTTTATTTGTGTGTGTGTGTGTGTTTATTTGTGTGTGTGTGTGTTTATTTGTGTGTGTGTGTGTTTATTTGTGTGTGTGTGTATTTGTATTTGTGTGTGTGTGTGTGTTTGTGTATTTGTGTGTGTGTGTGTATTTGTGTATGTGTGTGTGTGCGTGTGCGTGTGCGTGTGCGTGTGTGCATTTGTGTGCGTGTGCATGTGTGTGTGTGTGTAAAAATCATACTCTAGAACAAAGTAATTCAATTCATACTATATGGCAAGAAACAAATGCATAAACTTGCACACCATCTATGTAAAGAATTGGACAGGACAGTAAACAATTTATCAGAAATTGGACAGTTTTATTAGGGGATTAAAGTAATTATAATAGGTTCTTAATGTTAACCTTCACTTGAATACTGTAATCAAGAATAATATAATCAGTATATATCAGCCACATTTTATTGCACTCGCTTCATTTCCTATGAATAAAATTTACGAGAACCATATAAAAACTGTCAACAAATATCTGTTTATCATTACTTCACTATAATATGACTGCATATTGTAAACAATGACAAAAAAAGACCAATTTACACCCTAAAAGGTGTAATAAAATTGGAATCACAAAATATTATCAAATATTAAGACATTGTTATTTTCTTAAACAATATAACAAAGTCGTACTTGATTAAAATGAATGAGGAACATAAGGGCATACAGAACTTGAAATAATTCTTGGAAAGATAACTGCAACAATCCTTTATTTTATTAAATATTTATAACAATTTCAATCACCTAAATTTCTCACTTACGGAATATCTATATACACAAAAATGGAAATGACTAGATATGTTTATAACACAAATCGCATCAGTAAGCAAACTGACCTGTATGGTTACCTTTATTTTACTTTTAAATTAAGTAATTCATTTTTATCTTTAGCTCTGAATTCTGCTTAAGAATACCATGATTAACTGCCATATGTCAACCATGAAAGGTAATTTCATGAAAGCAATCTCTAATATATATACTATAACAGGCTTCTTGCATATTCTGCAATACTTTTTTCTATACATTTGTGCAGCTTTAATGAAAAAAGAATATTGAATAATTTCTGTAATACATCAACAAAGAAAACAGCACCATAAAGGAAAAATGAAATGTTACTTCTCTGTATACAAATTCATACAGAAAAGGACAAAACAATATTGACTTCTGACTAAAATACTGCAGCATATACAACTCAATAATAATACTGTATACACATAAATGAATGATCCAATTAAATCAACATATATAACCCTAATAAAAAATAGTTCAACAGTATAATTTTTTTGTACAATCACAAAAAATCAAAAAGTAGTAATTAAACAATCATATCAGAATGTCATATACTATCCATACCGTATAATAAAAACTAAATCAAAACAAAAGCTGAGACTCCATTGAATTTCAACTATTGCATCTTCCTATAAGAAAGAAAAACAACAGTCAATGCAACTCTATCTGTGAGGAAAAACAAAAAAACAAAAAAACACTAAGATACCTGACAGAAGGTCTGACCCTCTTCAGCATTAGTTTTTATGTCTCCCTTCAGCATGAAGTTCACTACAGCACGGGCAAGGTAGCTCTTCAGTCCAACTTCAGATACAGTGTAGAGATAAGAAATGTCCTCTGTCACTTCCTTGCCAAGATCCTAAAAAGAAAGGCCTCACATGTAGCATGAGGACATTCAAACTAGGAAAACCCTGTTGTCTACCATATATCATTCATCCAATTACTATTTAACTGAAATGTTAAAACCTAAACCTTAATTCAAAAATTCCCACCTCTTCATTCTTGTTTTTTTCTTCTTAAGCAAAGGCATTGAAGATGTTAGTCTCAAAAGAGAGATCAGTGATGACTGTGACAATTAATACCAATAACTATAACAATAATACAAACAAACCATCAACATCTACAGCAACTATAGTATCAACAAAAAAAAATATAAACAGGCTGATATCCAGCAATATCCATTCTTCATCATCTTACCTTCATGAACATCTTGAAAGCATCTTTAACAATCTGGTCCAAATCCACTGCATGTGTGAACTTAAGCTCAGGATTCCTCTCCAGAATTGTGGCAATGACAGAGATAAGCTGGAACACAATAGATTATAAGTACTACAAAAAATACTTATAAATTCAAAGCCTTTTATTTTTAGCTCTGTGATTAAGTAACAGCTGTTAGCACAATTTTATAAAATAAATATATGCTAATCCAGTGAATAAATAAGATATCAAGCCACTCACAATGGGATCTCAAGGTGCCATACACATTGCTCAAGGGAAAAATAGAACAAAAAGGTGCAGTAGATGATAAATCTGAATGACAATACATGTCATAAACATTAAGGTAGATCTTTATGTTTAGTCTTGTTGTTTTCAATTTGAAGTATGCAAAAAAGAAAAAAAGAAAAGAAAAAAAGGAAGAAAAAAAAAAGAAAAAGGAAAAAAAGACACAAAAGAGAGAAGAAAGAAAAAAGTGTGTTTGCATGTAAATAATAATAATAACTTAGGGTTTGGAGTGACAAGCTCCTGTGACTTCAGTCAAATTATGGCTGTCTATGTCTATCTATGGCTTCTAAACTACCTCCCATGTTCAAGAAATGGCCAGGGTTACCATCCACTAGTGATGCTGGATTTGAACAACAGTCAGCAAGATTGCTAGATGAGAATGCTACCACTGCACCACACAGCACACAGTGTGTATGAAGGGGATGGGGTGCATGCACTGGGAATCAACTAGAAGCCAAGGGGGTGCTAGCCTGGACTAGTTTGGGTACCACTTGTTTAGGTTATAAAGCTAATATAAGGCTTTAACCCACATCAGACATCTTATGATGACATGTTTTGAACTGCATATAAAAGATTCCTACCACGCCAGGCTAAAATCTCAGGAACCTCAAGTGACATCATCCGTTTCTCACTGACATCCTCCAGCCCCCTCTGGCAGAGGATGTCTCCCCCTTCTGGGAGCTGAGAGCATGGTTGGGAGGATTCCCAACCATGCTCTCAGCTCCCCCTGTCGCTGGCCCTCTGGTCATACCCCCACCCTCCACCAACCAGTGCTCAATATTTCTTGCATTTTATATGGATAAAAATTGTTTTCCAAGTTGATTTTTTGCCATTTATTATGCGTCCAGGAGCAGTCTGCTGGGTTAGGGAAACCATGGGTAGAATTTTGTTTGAGTAAAGAAGAAGAAGAAAAAAAAAAAAAGATTCATGCATCGGAATGCAGGGCTCTCACATAAACAATGAACTTCTGCCTAATATTGATCCATAATTCTATTAACAAATACTCTAAAATTCAAAATGTGGCACCTTACTATGTTGCAACACTCCTTAACCCATTGATGATGGGCATAACATGTGCTTATGTGCTATGCCCACTGTGAAATACTTGTTTAATTGTTTTTACACATAGATGGCTACACTTGTACTAAGTCACCAATGAGCCAATTACGAGTACTGCCTGTCTCGCCCGTTTACCTTGTTCTTTGATTTACAAAAATATTTTACGTTATTATTACGTTATTATCTTATTTTGCACTAGTAAAAAATATGTTTTTTCTGCCAATTCAAATCAGGTAAGGTTACTGACTCCTTTGTGGCAAAGCACTAGTAGAGCCATGTATGTGCAGAGACATTTCACAAAAAATATAGAAAATGAGCACAGCATATTCCCCATTTTTTATTCATTTTCCTTGGCGGCATTGGGTTAAACCTATATAAGGGCCAGGATCACAGGCACTGGTAACATTTCTTCCTTAGAATTGCAAAGTACACATTGAGATATATTGCTGTTTTTTTCATACGTTTGTGATTTGAGGATATTTTTGTGTGACGTTTTCTGGTTTGCATAATCGACCATAGTACTCATATTTGACCTCATTTCTTAGCAGTTGCATATATTGAAACAATGGCACTAGTCTAACATTCTATTCTTACAAAATGCATTACCAAGTAGAGGAATGGAAGTAATCACAAATATTTATGAAAAGTGTAGCAAGGTGAGGCTAACTAAGGAAAGAATGAGCACCAAAATTATGATTTTTTGAATGGTGAAGACTTTGATATTGCTGTTATTTTCTATTTAAGTTTGAAAAATAGTCTTGACTGAATATTTTTTAACACCAATCTTTCTACACACTTATTCGATTGGAAAGCGTCCAGAATATACATGGTTTCTCTGCTAACTTTTTCATGCACTGCACTCATTGGATTATTTCTGTTTTATGTGCTTTCTCTTTTTTCCAAACTCCTTTCCATTTTTTTCCATATATTATTGAGTCTGCTCAATGAAAAGTGTCTATTAACATCTTCATACTGTATAACAAATGACATAACTGACCTAAGAAAATGGCAAAACTGCAAAAATGTATCAATATGGAATAACAGCATTACAAATAGAAGGCAAGGAGTCTTGATATCATGCACAAGCATCGGTGTTGGCCAAGCCTACAAGCCACACACCTGGGCGTACTACCATGTGAGCTGAAAGGCACCTACATCCAACAGGTCTGGCTGCCAGGCCCAAATAAACAAACAACTTAGGGCAGGCTTGACACTGTGTACGAGATTAGGACATTATCTTGTCTAACAATGTTGTGATAGGATGTCATCAACCCTATTGAGTGGATTGGCACTGGGATGGTATGTATATATGCCCTGTCCACTGTGATGTAGTTAATCATTTCATTACTATTATTATTATTATCATTACACATACAGAGCTCTATAAAAATTTAC
>NC_061834.1:3251415-3261415 GCF_019202785.1 Penaeus chinensis | reverse complement strand
GGGAAATTAATTATCCCCGTTAACTTGCAGATTCCAAAGTATGCCAGGAGCTCCTGCCTGGATGTGGGCGTCCACTTCATCATGTGAGGTGAGGCAACAAGTAATACATTATAATTGCTTGATGCAAGAGATATTTCCTCAATATGAATACAAATGGAAAGAACATAAAAGCAATAATAACGAAACTTACCAGTTGGTCTCCTCACAAATTAGATCAAGTAGATTGTCAATGAAAAACTAGGCAAAGATCTACAAGGGCATGTTTAACAAACCATGATGACCTTGACCCCAAGCCAACATTTTCCTTCTGTCACCAGACAAATATCCTAGTCCCTAGCACATTCCTCTGCAACAGCCACACTGGAGTGGGTCTTGTTGCTGTCGAGCATGCTGTTGACCTGGGAGATGTAATGCAGTTTTTCCTCCAAACTGGATACATCAAATTGGTATGATGGATGGCACTAAAGCACCTTGGCATGAGGTGTTGATGAAGTCAGTGGCTGGGGGTCATCCACCTCAGAGGAGGAGGAGGAGGAGGAGGAGGAGGAGGAGGAGGAGGAACTTTTTCAAAGTGTTATGACATTACTTCCTTATATGTCATTTACTACTACATGGAAGCAAATATAATGACTAATGACATCACTACCTCAGCTTTATGATGTCACTCTCCATGACGCTACTCTTCAGTACATCATTTCATCTACCTTCCTGCCTGTCTCTTTATCTATCTATCTCTCTTTTTTCCTCCCTCCTTAGTCTCAGCCTTTGTTTTCATTTCGTTTTGATTTTCTGTCTGTTTTTCTCTCTCTCTTCATAATTCTCCTCCTCCCCTTAACCCCTTGATGACGGGGGAAAAAAACTAAAAAAACTAAAAAAAAAAACCTCTATGCTCTGATCAATGGCAATGTGCCGACTTCCAGCGGGGTAGTTCGGTACATCAAGATGCATCACTGGCTCGCAGCACTTTGGTGCGCCGCGGCGGCGTACAGCCACACGCAGGTTTCTTTTGACACCTCACAGTATGACCCGTCAGGAAGGGGTTAAAACTTGAGAATCAGACAGTTTTCACAGAAAAGTATATTGGCAGTATACAGAACATACCGTAGTGCTATCTGTATAATATAACTTTGACAATTCTACTACATGCATAAAAAATACAGCAGCAAAAACTTGTATATTACAGTCTATACAGAGTTCATGAAAGGTCATTCTGTGATAGTTAGCATGGGGAACCTTTCCATTCTATAAGGGCCTGTTATTTTCTATAATGTGTGAGTAAACATTACAAAGACACAAACTGACTGAGATAGACAGACAGACTGACAGACTGACAGACACACTTGCATGCACACACATGCATGTATATGAGCGCACACACACACACACACACACACACACACACACACACACACACACACACACACACACACACACACACACACACACACACACACACACTTTCTCTCTCTCTCTCTCTCTCTCTCTCTCTCTCTCTCTCTCTCTCTCTCTCTCTCTCTCTCTCTCTCTCTCTCTCTCTCTCTCTCTCTCTCTCTCTCTCTCTCTCTCTCTCTCTCTCTCTCTCTCTCTCTCTCCCTCTTTTATTCTCTTGCAAATGCATGACCAAAAGCACAAAATTTGTCATCACAACATTGAAATCCTTACTTGCAGAGTTGGAGTGTAGAACAGATCATGGATTTCTCCTGGTTGGACAGGTTTATCCAAGATAATCTCATCTTCACCATAACCAACCGTCAGCTGGAATAGTTGAGAGTAAAATGAGCAATGTTGCATATAAGGTTCTCATTGCAGTTTTACTTTTACTACTTCAGACTTTTGCTTGAGTGAAATTTCTATTCTATTACATATTTTTTCTTCCACCAAATAGGTATGGAAGAAATGTAGGATATACGAGAATCAAACCTATTGCTCTCATATTCAAATAAAAAGTGTGATACAGTTACTCTGCCTGTAAAAACAAAATCTGAAAATAATCAAGGAATTCATCGCATTATAAGACTTCATATTACATTACAAGTCTTCATATCTCAGTATAAGTCTTCATATAAAAGTAAGCAACTGCTCTTTAAGTATACATAAAAATGAGAAAAAAGGTTACTTAGTACATGGTTCTGATGTAGTTCTACAGAGAGGAAAGGTGACTGAATATTACTTGAAAGCTTCTATACTCAAGACGAAAACAACAATAAAGGTATTAAAGAAAATTACAATTTTAAAGACAACTCATAGCACTAATACTACTATGATGATTATATCATCATTATCACTTTATCACTACTATCAGCACTTACCATATCAATATCTATCAAAAAAGAAAAAGAAAAACGGAAAGAAATTAAAATAAAAACAACAAAGTACAGTGTCTCATTCTCTGACCAATTTTACTTTTCTTTATACCAACTATAGTTTATTTAGCAAAATGGAAAGGCAGTCTTACTCATCCAGGAACTGACTGATAAATACAGTCACTTTCATTTCGAATCTGCGTTCGTCACTGCTTTCTAACTCTATACTTTGTCGGTACTGTACCCTACCAATAGCTTCCTGCATTCTTGATAGTTGCTTGAACTTTAAATAGTGAATGGATAAGAACAACTCATTAACCCAATGCCTCCGGAAGAATTTTGGGTTTGCTGGGCCTCTGCTCCGGGCTTGCTCCTCGGGTCTTTTTTCGGATGAGCCGGTGCATATGATTTTTTATTTTAGTTACTTGCATGCAAAACATTAATTTAATGTTTTTGCATATTTAGAGATGCATGATATGCATTCTAGTTGCTAGATTGAATCTTTAATAGCTTGATTACGTACATTAGAGTTCATTTCAATAAATAAGGTATGTTACACTCTATGTACAAGACAGAATGGGGTTTTATTGAAGGGTTGGGGAATCTCATTCTTGCAAATCTTATTTTCACAAAATAAGAGATTGTTTGCAGTCACAGCTTCAATACCTCAAGAGAGTCACACTGGCAGAGTGACTAGTTGACAAGAGGAGACTAATCAGATCACATCAGCAGCAAGAGAGTGCAATCTTTTGGTGGATGGCATCCATGCCTGGCAGTAGAAATATTTATGTGCTAAAATTTACCTTTTATACAAAACAATAGCCAATTATACCATTATACATCCTATTCTCCCACTGGTAATGCCCCAGCGAATGTGTTGTGGGCATGAGGGTTCCTTTTAAAGAACAGCATAAAATGCAATGAATGCATCATTGTAACATGATATGAATGTCCTGTCACCTAAAGCAAGTCAGCCATATCATCCAGAGGCGAAGGGTTAAAGCATTTAAAATTACTTCTGAAGGTTCCCCATTAAACCCCACCATGAACAAACAACAACTATGCTTGTTGATATTTCTTTCATTACTTGTAAGACATTTCTTAAGCTGATTCCAATATTTAAGGGCTAAGCATTATAATTAGAGATCTGATTAAGAGATTTAACACTTTCAGCTGTAGTCACATCACAGATGAAACTCAGGCAATTTAGGCTGAATAGATGGGTCTCTTCTGCCAAGGGATCTTTTCATTACCTTTTGCTCTCATACTTTTTCAGTACAGAACTTTCTAAAAATAAATACCACTGGATTCCTAAATCATCCTCCAAAAGTATGAAATGATCACTCTATATCAAAATCTAAGCAATGCAGTCGATAAAAGCAATGGATTCTGTTTACTAATTTCATGGCGCAAGCCAATTAGCTTTTGATAGATAACCTCTCTGGCCTATTTCAACTGCATAGACCAAAGAAAATGTTAGTTTCTCATACAAAGTAGAAAAAAAAATTGTTAGTGAGTGAGTGAAAACAGAATTTTAATAAGATTTAATGAATACTTAGCAGTTTTAAAATCTAGGTCTTGAGTTAAGGAGGAAGGATGCTAGCACACATACTAAGGGAAATAGATCCATGCACACAAAAGATGGATAACTTCCAATTCCATAACTTAAACAGAAGAGAAATTAATCTAAAGTAAGCATTGCTGGGAATCATGCAATCAAGTAGAAATTTGAAAAAGGTATCCCCAAACCATATCACTAAGTTTTTCTAATATGCTGCAACTTGGGAGAAGGTACTGTAGGTGAAAGAACTTCCATAGGTCCAGTCCTTGTCACCCATGTATTAGGTCAAAAGACCAAGTACAAAAAATTAACATTTATGTATTTCCTCTTGGGAGACAACAATATTCCCATAAACAGACTGTTCTTATATGACAAGAAATATATAATAGTTCATTTTCAATCCCAATTCTTAGGCTCATATTATACAGTCTCACAACATATATGGGCAATTTCCAAGAAAGAAAGAAATCAAAAATATATATATAATTTAAAACAAACAAAATTTCATCTCTTACAGACTTCACATCAGGAGACAATGAAACATACATAGCAAAACACAAATATGTAGATTTTCCATTCTATTGGATGTATCTAATTTGGATATAATGAACCCGCAGGAGGCATTTCTGCTGTTGTTAGTTGGTAATGCAGTACTTCATCTTTGGACATCGCATCCAGTCTCAGTGTCTTCCTTCTCTTCTGTGGGCTCTCATACTTGTACCTTTTCCAAATTGTTAAACTAGAAAATTCAATTGCCAAAACAAAACACATCTCAAATATAACAACAGACCAATTAGTCAATTATTTTCCATACAATGATTATACACCAATTTCTTGGAAGTGTCACATGAACACTGATAACTTATTATAAACTTATCTATCAACAATCCAAGTGTTCCACAGGAACAGTAACGACTAGGGAAAGGCAAAAGATCATAAGCTAACATAATTCCAAACACAACACAATATATAAAAAAAACAAATATCTAATAAAGGCAGACTCAAACCACTTGAAATATTTTTTCACTTATAAGTTAAGTTGAGCTTTGGCTACATCTGATTGAAGAAGAAAAGAAAAAGAAAAAGAAAATGAAAAAAAGAGATAAAAAAAAACTACTTGTTGCAACTACCTAATATAGCCTAATCATAGTAATATCATATCCCTATTTAAAAAATATGTACACTAACCCACTGACACCTGTATCCATATTACACAGTTTGGGGTATAACAATAAGTACCTTATGTAATAATGTGCCCATTATTACACAATATCCAATCAAAAGTAGTTTAATTAGATCTTGTGGTCAGTGGTTATATATGGATGGAAGTACAATACTAAGAATATATCATCCTCATTAATCTGAGCTAATGCCAATGAAGGTGTATAGCTGCATCCACCCTTTGTTTCCACCTATGAGGGTCCCTTGTAGCAAGCCACCAGGCAGGGTCTTGGCCCATCTCTAGCTCTTCACGACAAGTTTGATAAATTTGGCCAAGCTACAACTTCCTAGGTCATCCCACAGTCCCCTTCCACCCAGGGTTGTCTCGAATAGAGATAACCAAGTGGGCAGGATTATCCTGGTGCCCTTATAGCCTGAGTTGGCAGTTCCGGTTTGTGCAAGTAACAGGTCCTGTGCCTATCTCATGGTGTAACCATTGATTGGACATGCACAGGATAGCCTCCAGGTTTCACTACCACAGAGTAAAACTGGCAGTATCAGGGCCTTGAAGACAAGTAGCTTGGTCCTTCTGTACAGGTATCGGCATCTCCAAATACTCTTGTTGAGAGAGTTCATGACCCCTGCTGCCAGGTTAATCCAACTACTGAAATCCTAGTCTGACAGCCCAGTCATGAACTACACTACCATGGTATGTAAAGCTCTCTGTAACTTCAATGTCCTTGCTGTACACATGTACAGACTGAACAGGTTCTCCTAGCAAGCCCCTAAGGTCCTGGATCTTGGTTTCAATCCAGGAGACCTCTAGATCCAGAGGCTTAACTTGATTGCTAAATGCATCTAGAGCCACCACTAGGGTTTCCAGAGACTCAGAGAGAATAGCAACATTGTCAATGTTGGTAACCTCAATATTGCCCAGTGTCACTCTACAATGACTTTGGACAGTAGCTCCTCTGCCCAGTATCCAGTCCATGCAAGTGTTGGTGCAAGAACACAGATTTGCCTCACTCCTGAACTAACAGGGAAGAAGCTCAACAGGTCCCCACCTCACAAACTTCAGTAGGAGCATACACAGTAATAAGAGACATGAAGCCAAACACAAGCTTTGGTCTCAATGCAATTATACGCTCATTAACCAGAGTAACCTTTACTACCAAGGGATGAAGTCTGCTGGCCATGGCTACTCGTTGGTGATGGTGGCCATCACTGTGCCTCACCCAGTAATTGGTGTAGCCACCTACACTGATTGTGCTGCTACCATGTCATATCACCTCGAAGAGAGCAGCCACCTTAACTCTCTGCCGTTTCAGTTCCCTCAACAATAGTGGTAACCGATCATCCTGTTGCAAAAAGCAGACATTCCGAATTCCAAAGCCTGTTTGAGCTTAAGCCTCAGGCAGTCACTCTGGGTGGATGCCACCTCTCCCATCCCCACCGAAATCACCCTACACAGAGATGGCTGGCTGGCTGGCTGGCTGCAGGTCCAACTTGGACACAGACAGGACAGTTAACCCCTACTACCACTCTGAGTTCCAGCAGTCGCCAACCCAGCGGGACCCACAGCCTGCCTTATTTGCTAGGTGGGAGGGACGTTTGCTCACCCCCCAGTACCATCATCTATCTGGTACACTGCCAATTGGGTTCACATTCTATTCTTATCATAACATTATACTTAGCCATATGACTAACACTACCTACTGCTGCATACAGATGTGAATGATATTTACCAATAGCTAATATAACAAAAGCTAAATAGGAAAAAGTCTCACCATAAAGATGTAATAAAAAAATACTGATATATCCAATTGGATGTAACAAATTATCCCGCCACTAAACAGGGCAAAAAGCAAAACCAAATACATAGACCTTCTACCATCTCCAGTAAGTGATTCCACTCCACAATACAAGCCTTTGGCAACTACAAAGAATAACTTATCATTCAATTCTGAATAAAATGCAAAAAAGCATCCTGCAAACATAATTTCCAAATAGCATATGTCAACCAACATAAACCACAATTAAAACAGGTCTGCAAACTTCATAGGAAACAAATAAAATATGTCTGCACATACCAAAAAACAAATGTAATATACTTCCAAGCATCTTCATCTTAACAAAAATATAATATGCCTGTAAATACCATAACGAGTAAATACCTGATAATAGGAATGCATGTATATGTGCAGTCCAACGTGATTTTGGTTTATTAATTTTGTTACACACTGATGGCTGCACAATAATAAAAGCAATGTTAATAACAATAATAGTGGTACAAATGAAAATTCCTTTAGTGAAAATTCAAGGAATGGAGCCATCTATATGTAAGCAACATCAGTAACCTAAATTCACACTGGACAGTGCATGTGCCTGTGCTAATGGGTTAAAACATGCCAACACAAACTATAAACTGATATAAATATCCCCACAACTGCTATGAGAAAAAAAAAAAAAGATGAACAAATCATAATGGGTATTTCTTGACAAATAAGGAAAGTAACCAACTCAAAATGTGAATCAATTATCTAAAATATCACCTATCAATAATCAAAACATTGCCTTTCAGCAGAAATATAACTTTCCCTCTTAAAGATTATATCACTTAGTTCAATCTCATCATTATCCATACACATTGGTGCCTAATATATCTGAAAGAAGCAAACAGCAATCCATGCCCATTTATATACACTATAGACAGAAACCCATATAAATCTATTATAATTATTGAGTGAAAATATTGTTTTTTATGATATCATCGCAAGACCGTAATATGTGCACTAAACCATACCAATATACAAAAAAAAGAAGGTAAAAGTATTTGCTTCACCACTTTATGGAAATCATTACAAAATCCATACTGTTTACCTAGTTAATTCTTATTTGATCTCTTATCAAATATTCAGCAAGAACCTTGGCAGGTTTTAAGAAAGCACAATAAAAAGATGAATATATTGTGACAAATCTGAAAGCATGACCGATACTGCAATGTAAAACAACCAACAGCCAAATTCACAAAGCAGTGAAATCTATAGCGGGTTAGAGTACATGAAACAATTTTCATTTTCCTCTTATAATATCTATTTTTCTTGTATACTATATCTAAAGCATCAAGAAAGCATGAACTTCTTGAAAGCATGCATCACAAAGGCAGAGGAGTGTGATATAGGAAAACAAATTTTCCAAAGCAACTATTTTCATAAACATGTCATCATTTTATCATAATTTGGAAAAAGACAGGGGAAAAAAAAAAATATATATGCTAGAGCAATACACTTCAAAACAAAATGCAGTCTAAGAACAGTATCTTTCCAATTATGGCAGTCAAATGCTGAACAGTGGTTGGTAATATTAAAAGTACAATTTTAGCAGGTGTAATTTCAGCAGTTTTTCAATACTGATCTTTCATATCTGGGAAGATACGTGGTTACTAAACAATGAACATGAACTTTGTTTTCAATTTCAATTCCACATACTTTTTGCCATAAACCATAATACATACATGCAATAAAGAAATCATCTACTTTACAGTACCTGCTTTCCTGATACTAGTACAGTGGTGATGTAAGGTGATATTGACTCCACTTCCTTTGATAGCAATGCAGTGCATTCCCGAACCACAGCCCAATACCGAAGAGAGGAAGACTGACGTAACAGGGAACGCACACGATCACTCACTGGAGGTGGGGTAAGGAAAAGCAGCATGCGTATAAAAGGAAATATATATAAAAAAAAAATCCTGTTAGTACGCAAGCAACCTTGCTTAAAGGGGGCAAATGGCAGCTGGTTGCAAGCTCTGAATACCAGTATAGCCTTTTCTAAAACTGAAAAAAAAAAAAAAAAAAAATATATATATATAGTTCCCCCCTTAGACACTCATGTGAGACCTTTTCTTTTTCTTTTTCTTTTTTTCCCTCTTTTTACTATTATTATCACCCTTTCTTCTCCTGTAATGCGAATTAATGCATAACCAAAAAAGCTTATTACAATACATCAAGGATCCCCATAATTTCTCCATGTTCCTCCAGTACTATAGATGACAAATTTACTTCCCAAGGTACTAATGTACATAGGTGCCAAATCATCGCTCATTGCTTGTACTTGGTTTAAACCCATTTTAATAAAAAATATCCATTTATGGTATCCATTAAAAAATTCTTTTCATGTAAAATTTATTCTCTTCAAAATTGTTTTATCTTTAAACTTCCTTTAATGTTAATTATTAAAATTTATGCAGATATTATTATACAATCACATAAATATTTCTGATTTGCGCTTTAAATTAGAAATATTTTTTTTCTAAGTGGAAAATTCAAGAAGATACTATATTTTTGTATATTTCCAGAAGTGAATAAATATAATCCTTACAAACCCCTCACTTAATACTGAACTTGTAAGGGATACTATAAGCCTATATATCATAGCTAACAAAAACTAGTGCAGCTCCCTTCCAAATCTATGTACAATGAAGGTTCTTCTGTTTCCTTAATTCTCTTCCTTCATTCCTCAGTCAAAAGGCACGACCCACTTATGCACTGTTAGCTTACTGAACATCATATTAAGAACATGATGCCAAGCAAATGCTATCAAACCATACTACAAGACCCTGCAGGGCCTGGCTCAGTAGGAGGAGGACAGAGCCAGGTGCCCAAACCAAGATCATCACCTGACAACCCTGCACAAGAATGGTTGTGATGTGTGTCACAGACGGGTAGAGTTTCTCTAGGGTGGCTGCAGCGAGACGCATGGCCTCCCAGAAGTGGCACTCGCTGACCTCCTGCAGTAGGGCCTCCAGTCTCTCTGACACTAAGATCTTGACTTGGTTAATCTACTATCTTTTAAAATAACTGACTGCAACTAACACTGACAATGTCATGATTGTTAATTTCGTTACAAGCTCATGTCTTAAGCCATATGAAAACAGACAGAAATCTATATACAAAGGCAATACAATCTAATTACT
>NC_061834.1:3241415-3243915 GCF_019202785.1 Penaeus chinensis | reverse complement strand
ACTCCAAATTTAAGAGCACCAATATATAGCACCAACAAAACTTTTGTTCAAATAAATATATACAAATGTTATATGCTATCTTTCTCAACTCATGCACCCAGTTTACTATAAACAGAAACAAATATTTAATCAATCATCAGTATCCATGCACTATTTCTAGGAAAAAAGAAGTAATATTATGTATCTACTTTCATACAAGGCCTATTCATTATCATCATCTTCTAAACAGCAATGATAAATTTTCCAAACTGAAGGTCCCACAGCCACTAAATAAAGACAGCATAAGCAGTTGCACTTCCAGCAACAGCACTGATGAGCAAAATACCCAATACTTACTTTGCTGGTCTTGCTCTACAAAGGAATGGAAAAGGCAAAGACATCATGAATTCTTTGCAGTGAAAATCCACATGGCATAAAGACATTTGGAAATGTTAAAAGCAAGAATGTGAATAGGGACAGGATGAAATATATTCAACAAAATATATGTGGGGAAATACAAAAAAATAAAAACACATATACCAGAAAATGCACAAGGTATATATATCTTTCATTTCCCTTTCCTCCATAAAAAATATAATGGAATAATGCAGCATTTAACAAGAAGGAAATCAGGAAAAGTATCCATCCAAAACATACTGCAGAATCTAAGGGTTTTAATGTTCAAACACACATAAAATAAATCATGCTTTCCAGTCATAGCAAGGGAGGGTGACACTGGTGAAAATTTGTCCCTTCCAGTTTCTTGTAATCTGATCTCACAAATATACTGCTTTCATTGGTCTTATAATAAGAATACAGAGCACAGTGACATATCTAATTCTCTATGCGGTGCCACGTTTGAGTAATTTCACATTTTTACTGGTTCATCACTACAGACATTTTTCTTAACAAGAAAAAATTATGAAGTGTACATGAGATATGTGAGAGATTACAACCCCAACCACAGCATAAGGATATATAACTTCTCTTGGAAATGGTAACCAATGAAATATATCAGAAAGGGGGTTGTTAATTCACTGGCTGTGGAAGTGTGTTGATGTTAGCATTACAATTATTTTTTGTGCACTGGATATGTGACAAATAGATATGATTTTTAAATCATCATCATTATTATTATTATTTTTTTTCATTTGCTTGATATTCTTATAATGATGGATTGGTATCTACTTTAAGTTAGAGAAAATAATGTAAACACTTTTTTTTCTTTATTTATTAATGAAAAAATAGACTTGCTAAAAGCAATCAGAGACCTTGGAGCATATGCAAATTCAAATCAAAGCAGAAGCTGCATACTATGCAACTTGCAGAATAAAAGGAGAAAATTTTCATATAACATACCTTATAATCACTGAATACATTTGCAAATTACTATTTCAACTAAAACATCATTATTCTACATTTATAGACAGTAAGAGGGGCAATATACTCATTCTTGTTTCCTTAATCCCATATATTCTTTACACTTTACACAGAAATATGAACTCTATAATTGCATATCATCATCATCATTATCAGCGTTACTTTTCTTATCATCAAATTCACTATTGCTACTTATTATTATCATCACTACTACCACTTTAATTTTTTCTATTTTTTTTTTTTTTTTTACTACATCAAACTCTAAGCCTGCATCTACAAATAAAATGATATGATACGTTCATGGCACTGCAGAGAGAATTAGAAGTGTAAATAGCACAGCAAGGAGTTCTAGAAGACACTAACAAACATTATGAAATATTCAAATACTAAAAAATATAAAATGTATAACAAATCTATCTTACTGTACATCATCTTTGGTGTGTGCACACTCAAACACACAAAAATACACACACACACACACACAAAAATACACACACACACACACACACACACACACACACACACACACACACACACACACACACACAACACACACACGCATGTATATATGTATTCATGTATGCACGTCTTCTTGTATATATGTATGTATCTATGTATGTATGTATGTATGTATGTATGTATGTATGTATGTATGTATGTATGTATGTGTGTGTGTGTGTGTGTGTGTGTGTGTGTGTGTGTGTGTATGTGTATGTGTATGTGTATGTGTATGTGTGTGTGTGTGTGTGTGTGTGTGTGTGTGTGTGTGTGTGTGTGTGTGTGTGTGTGTGTGTGTGTATGTGTGTGTGTGTGTATGTGTGTGTGTGTGTGTGTGTGTGTGTGTGTGTGTGTGTGTGTGTGTGTGTGTGTGTGTATGTGGATGTGTGTATGTGTGGATGTGTGTATGTGTGTATGTGTGTATGTGTGGATGTGTGTATGTGTGGATGTGTGTATGTGTGTATGTGTGTATGTGTGTATGTGTGTATGTGTGTATGTGTGTATGTGTGTATGTGTGTATGTATGTATGTATGTATTTACTGGTGTATGTATGTACCCGCATGCACACACACACGTGTGCACACACTCACGCGTGCACACACACACACACACACACATGGTGCACACACACAAACACACACAC
>NC_061834.1:3233915-3236415 GCF_019202785.1 Penaeus chinensis | reverse complement strand
TATGTAAAAATAATTAGGGTACATTGTGATAATTTAAGAGTTTTGGTTAGCATAACAAAAACATTAACAATAAAAATGTTTCCTCTTTACAAAAAAGAAAGGAAAAAAATATAAAAAGTAGAAATAAAAACAAGTAAAAACAAAATAAAATAAGATAAATGATTAACAATGGATATAATCTACAATTCAATAGCTGGCAACAATTTTATTCATTTACGTTTGGTCTGGATACAAATGTAAAATGTAAAATAAAACAGATTTAAACATTTAGTGACATTACACTGTATAACATACTAAAGTATATGTATGTGTGTGTATGTATGTGCATGTATATGTATGTATATGTATGCGTGTGTATGTGCATATATATATATATATATATATATATATATATATATATATATATATATATATATAAATAAATGTGTATGTATATATATGTATATACATACATACATACATACATATATACATACATACATATATATATATATATATATATATATATATATATATATATATATATATGTATATATGTATATATGTATGTATGTATGTATGTATATATGTATATACATATATATATACACATTAATATATATATATATATATATATATATATATATATATATATGTATGTATATATGTATGTATGTATGTATGTATGTATATACATATATATATATATATATATATATATATATATATATATATATACACATTTATATATATATATATATATATATATATATATATATAAATGTGTATATATATATGTATGTATATAAATACATACATACATACATATATACATACATATATATATATATATATATATATATATATATATATATATATATATATGCACACATATACACACACACCTGTACTTATCTTCAACAAAGGAGCTGCTTATAACTTTGTATATAGTAACAAAACATGATCAATTATTTTTTTTAGAAACCAATTTGAATTGTATAATCTAAAAAACAAAATATCATGATTTTGTTGTTGCAGCCTTTACATAGGAAGTGTTTAAAACTGATTAACACAAGTGAAATAACTATATGTAATACGGAATATATGCCACTCCATATCACCCACAGAACTAAAGCAGGAGGGTAAAACAATAATAATTAAGAAAAGAAACGCCACCAGAACTATAAACACGCTGTACACAACTTTAAACTGGAAAGCTGGATTTATGGCAAAGAGAAGCCTACTCTTGAACCTTTTCTTTTAGCATGCAGATGAGGGTCATTAAACCTATGTAAATATTTATAGAGCAAAAGATTTGGCAGAGAAGGAATACCTATTGGGGAGAAAAGCAGCCTAGCCGTACACAAGTTCTATGTACGATTAGAAAGTCTCAGTGATATACTTTCTAATTCTGACTTGGTCTGACACTTCACATGACCAGTTAAGTAGTGATAACTGCTCTTGCTAGCCACAGTGTCCTTCTAGCTTTTGAAGTATAGAAGATGAAGAAGAAGAAGAAGAAGAAGAAGAAGAAGAAGAAGAAGAAGAAGACAAAGAAAAAAAAAAAAATAAAATAATAATAATAATAATAATTGCAAACTTTACCTGGAATGCTGAATAGCGCCCGCCTTTACGAGGACGGTTATAGGAGGGTAAATAACGTCGGATTAAGTCCAGTTCATTGATGTGAAGGAGTTTATCCATCAATAAGGAGGCTATTATCCAAACACTCTGACCCCAGAGGAAGAGATTCTTAGGGGTGCCCTCTGAGCTGGGCTGCCGAGGCTGTTCATAAAAATAAATTTAAAGTAAGTTATGAGTGAGAAATAATAGTTGTGTAATATGATATGAACAAACATTCTGATATCATATCTTCAGAATAATGAGCTATTAGGGTAACGCTATAAAAAAACAAAAAAAAAAAACGTAAAAGCATTAGGAAGAAAGATAATAAAAACTACAATACTGTATGTAAAATATAAAAACACATTGAAATATTTCAGTGAAACAAAATACTCACCTGAGATCCTGGATCATGTCTTTCTGCATTTACATGGTTCTTGTGTATGAAGTAGTACTTTGGCACTACAGCATCTGGAAAAGATTTAATAAACTAAAAGTCCACCACAGTCTAATCAAACTAAAATGAGCAGTCTTATAAATATGCTGGATTGGTGGAATCTGGTGGAGAGGGAAGTAGTCAACATTTAATAAGAAAAAAAAAAAAAAAAACTTTAGTTCCTTAAGTATTTCAAAATTATAATTATCCCTTCCACTTTGCTGGAGTACACAGCTACTTAGCTTTATTTCGACAAAGCTGAGAATTCCCATAATGTAGAAGAAAAAAAATTGAATTCTAAGAACAAGAAAGCCTTGCTCCCCCAATCCTAAAAGGGTGACTCGAAGTTGATAAAGGCTGTAGATCATTTTTTGAACAGAAAATGGGAGTTGATTCGTAAAATGACTGCATAAAACTGTGTATAAGGAATAAACACATAAAAAGTAATATAGATAATATAAA
>NC_061834.1:3211415-3228915 GCF_019202785.1 Penaeus chinensis | reverse complement strand
TACAAAATCTAATATATTAAATATGTAATTGTATAGTGTTGCTGCCAGTAGCAGTAGACAGTTTTAGTAGTGAATTATAAGACAGACTTATAAGTAGATGTATATCAACAAAAATTAAAGAGCTATGTTTGTGAGTTGTCATGTTTGCTCCTTCCATGCTATGTAGGTGGAGCATGGGTAATTCTTTGACATACAAATGAACAGACAGGAGGTCTTAACCCATTGGATCTGGATACTTCATTGAAAACATGTAGCCTAAAATACAGGTATTAGGCTTATGTGATCAAACACTCTGAAAGGTGTGTGGCTTGCAGACCAGGTGCATATGAACACTCATGTGGGGTGACAAGACTCCATGTGTTTTTAGCTATTATGCCAATGTTCCACTGTCTATATCTGTCATTTGATTTGCATTATCCAGATGGTGTTTGACCGTTTTCTTGTACAGACTTCAGATCATCTCCCTAGTCTATAAGTCAATGCAATAATAATAACAATAAGTAACATTTTGTTATTTGAGTCATTCTTTTATTTTATTATAATATGTAATTTTCTGGAATACAACCTGCATCATGAGTCAAGTGGGCAGGAATAGCATACTGAGTATAGAAATAATGTCCTCCCTGAAGCAGGTGCTCTTCCAGTCATGGCTCATGGACAGTACTTTTCACACATGTTTATTGAAAGATATAATGCATTCATTGCGACTCTGTCCCGTCTTGATAGCAAGTTTGTGTCACTCTGGCCCATAGCCAAATTTTCCCATGATGGTATGTTCACATCACCCACCCCTCAAACCAATTTTTTCATGATGTTATGGTCATGTCAGCCAGATCTTTGGGGTTAATAGATGGAGGTAAGAATGATTTGAACCTTGGTAGTTACCAGCATGATTAAATATTATATTTGTTATCTTCATAACTAGTTATATACAGCAATTATTCAAAGTGAAGTGGTATATATATGCATGAAGAATCAGGCTTGCTGGTATTTTATAAAGAAAAAACAGTTGCGGATTAATACAACAATATATACATATATACACCTTACATTGCCAGTTACTAAATATATATGTACACTAAAGAATAAGTATATACAACATGGAACTTTTGGAATAAATACCATGATTATTCTTCATAAATGTCTTAAGATTGTGGAATCATAAGTGAATATGTCCAAAAAACCTAATGCAAGAATTTTGTTGGAATGAGCGCATAAGTAAGCCTATTAATCTAAATGGTTTCTATTAAGTAAACGGACTGAGATCATGTCATTATTTAAAGGACAGTTTTGACCTTCAGGGCAATGTCATACAGTTTTGATCATACTCCAACATATAACAGAATGTATGTCCATTAGAGACATAAACTTTTCAACAATCAAGACAATATAACTAATTGTAATATGAAAAAAAAAATCAAATACAATCCTACGGGAGCCATAAAAAGAATAACTTTCCGTTTCTATGGGGGTACATATTACATAATTAACTATTAACGTTGGTTATGTCGTGAATGAAAATAATGAACACAAAATATACATAAAACTACATACTGTCCAGCCCTCGATCCTCCTGCCATTACGCTGAATTTTGTAGAAAAGGTCTTCCTTGGCTGCTTTCTAGGGCCTGTGTCTTTATCGTCCTTCGTCAGCTGTTTCAATGTCAAGGACTCCGATAAATACGGGTTGCGCAAGAGAGAAACTTTAATTTGTTTCTTGTATATTGGTATATTACCGTTTGATAGAATTACTTGGATTTTCCATTTGGCTGGTTATATAAATTATTGATCTATTATTAACACTAGTATATTTAACAGAATGTTGATATAATGTTCATACAAAAATATGTCGATTTCATAACCCATACCAGCTAATTAAAGAAAACGGAGTGAAATCTAATGTTAAAATACAATATATATATATATATATATATATATATATATATATATATATATATATATATATATATATATATATATATATATAGATTCATTGCTTATTCACACAGACGGACACATCCACACATACGGATCCGTTCAAACATCTACGCCCAAGCACACATGCACCTATACGCACACATGCAAGAACACCCACCTACCTGCCCCCCCCCCCCCCCCCACACACACCACACACACACACACGAATACGGGGAGAGAGAGAGAGAGAGAGAGAGAGAGAGAGAGAGAGAGAGAGAGAGAGAGAGAGAGAGAGAGAGAGAGAGAGAGAGAGAGAGAGAGAGAGAGATTGCAGAGAATGTGCGTGTATTACTTTTTGGCATGAAGAAAAACCTTATTTAATATTGTCCTCTCCTTTAGCATAGACAGTTGTATATTTAATGGTACGATTCGATTTTTGTGTTAGACTCACTGTTTCTTAGATAAAAAAGAACTTTGGTTTGTTAGCGCATATATTAATTATATTCTTCTATCCTCTTACAACACCTAAGTCTTAGTCCTTTTTGTTTTTAATCTCCCATATGCCGCTTGAGATCACGTTTCTATTATGCTATTTAATTACTTTACTGTAAGCATTCCTCTATCACAGATCTCACAGAAACATGAGTATCGTATTTGAGCATCTGCGTGTAGATATCTTATTGTTTATCCAGAAAGAACTTTTGATAATCACCTATTTTATGATTGTACTATTCATTCCGTATCAGTTAACTTAATTTCATTACTACTATCACGTATTCACTTTCTCGCAATGGAGGATAGTATTCTAAGTATTTTACGTCATCTTTATATCATGTGAATATTACATCAAACATAGCCGGTCTGTCCATGCCTCTTTCCTTAGTACACTCTGTGCATTTATAAGAAGACATTGTTAATTTAAAATTCTAAGTACTTTATCATTCCACAAATCATATTGCGCTTCGGGGTTAAGATTTCGTAGTTGATAGTAGTATTAAAAATCCCGGATCGAACGAATTCCTATTTTGGCTAGTTCATTGCAGCTTCCTTGTCACGATGCTGAAGTATAAGGTGGCATAGAAGAAGCAGTGACTATGATTGTTTCCATGTCCTTTTATTTCAGTCTTATTTAATCAGCCCTTACTTCAATTTGAATGATTTTCTCATTAGTATCACTACTCCTCCTCTAGTACCAATCATGCAACCTATTCTTCAAATGGAGTTTTAATATTGTACTTTCTAAGGATCAGGGTTTTTTTTCTGATGCATAATTGTATCAAATTCATTAGTTTCATTTGTTGGTTCTAGTTGGAATAACTTTGAAAATAATCTGTTTGCATTTGTGTAACCAACTGGTCCTTTTGGTATTCTAGTTGTCTGCGTTCTTAATATTTGTTCGACTCTCCGTTCCCGTTTTCTGTTTGGTTCGGAGACCTGTCAACCTCAACACGAGTAAGGTTTTCCCTCCCCTGGACCTTTGATCATTCTTCAATCTGACTTCTTTCAATTTCTTTTGAAAGGTTTCCCCCCTCTTCGTTACTTAGATTCTGTCTTATCCTTTTTTTTTATCTTGTGTTCTGCGTGGTTGGCTAGGTTCTAAGCTTCCGTAATTGCACCGTTCCATTTGGTTTATCAAGAATGTTACTTTAAAATTTTGACTTTCATTTTAACTTGTTCATTCGTCGGTGTGGAACGATGTATTTCCCAAGATTTCAGGGCTTTTTGTTCTGAGTATTTCACCAATAACCTTTTAATCTTGGGTCTGCCTTCCATTGCCCCTTTGCTGATACTTTTTCAAGTGGTCGCTCTCAGCATATTTTTGTGCTCTCTTTGACTTTCACCATAATGACGAATATTGCTTTGCTAGTTTCTTCCACGACCACTTTCACACACACACACACACACACACACACACACACACACACACACACACACACACACACACACACACACACACACACACACACACTATACCGTGTCCATTAGCACGATTTATGTCAAGTCCAGTAACGAATTAACGCCTCAGCGAGGACTTAGATAACGGTTTTATCTGGCCTCGTCTGACCTCTCAGTTCGTGTCCAGCGGTCGGCGTGATTAGGTCTAGCCCCTGCCCTCAGGGCTGCTGGGCGGACACGTGACCCCCGCACTAAGCGCTCACCCAAGACTCGTTTCGTGTGTTCCCATCGCTGTCCAACCAGTCATATCCAAGGCTTCATGAGCCTCTTACACTGGTGGCAAGGTGGTCGTTGCGTCCTTTTGGCTCGCAACACGGACACAGTCTCCGAAATCCGGTCGATCCATCGCTTCCACGATCGACCATGTCTTCAAAACCACACGAGTACACGTTTTGGGCCTTTTCATTTCCCTTCCCTCCCTTCCTCTTCCAGAAATATGTTAAGCCGTATGCGCAGTCACTCTCACGTTGGTTTTGTTGGGTAAAAGTGCTTAGTAACAGCAGACCTTTGATCGCATTACTGTATGATCACGGTATGTGGTCAACAAACATGAATATCGTTCCTTAATCTAGTTTCTCATTAGTTTTTCTCGTTATTAGAGAATTATATTGTTTCAACTACAGCGAATTTAACGCGTTCGTGATTTTATCTTGATCATTTATTTCCATTCTCGTAGCACATTTCCCGCCTTGACCTGACCTCGCTTTTTCTCACTTCCAGTCGGTTTATAATTGTTTGCACCATAGGAATGCCCGTAGTTTTTTTCCGTTGCTCGTTCGGTGTCACGTTCTATCGGCGCTAGAGCGGAACTTGCAACGTGACTTTATATAAATTCGTTATTTTGAGTATAGCGTTAGAATCTTCCTCATATCAGAGTGCATAGGGATGCCTGATATAGCCCGGGGTTGCGTGAATCGCCTGATAGATCTACGATCCGACGTTACGATAGTGGGTACAGGTAAAACTGAAGTTATTCGTTCGATCGGCAACTTTCGAGTCGGTGTGACCCGCATAATGTGTGGCTAGGGTTTATGCTAGAATAATGATTCTCTTATTAATCACACCCTTCTCACCCTCTAGAAGGCGCTTGCATGTTTTGGGTAAATCCCAAGCGATTGTGATACCTATAGGGCATGTCACGAGAGCCTATCGCAGATTCGCAGAATAGAGTGGGTTATTTATAAATTTTCCCGGCTCGTCGTTTCATTTAGTACGATATTTGGTATTAAAATGTTGAATTCATTGTGGAAGTTGAAATAATTTTGTATTAATAACATTGCTAATTTATCACAATGCTGTTAAAGTGAACGTTAATCTTCATGTTTGTCATATATTTCCGCTCTGTGTGAGGTCACTCTCACTTTCATTCTCATTCACGCTCACTGTTGCTCACACGCACACGCTTACACACTTACTCACTCGCTCACGCAGAACAAAAGACAAAAGAAACGTTTTCATTAATAGGGTTTGTTGCTGTCGTAGTTGCAGGCGTAAAGATCTATGATGTATCTCTTTTGCCCGCGATTTTGTTAGTTGTGACGAGTGACTAGTACATATTTTCTTATTTTACATACATTTCTTCTCTGTGTTACGACAATTTGTTCATGTAAATCCTTGCGGATTGCCGTTGTCGTTTCCCTTATCCACTCTCCTCTTTATCATAGTTCAAGCCAGGTCTCCCTCTCCCATTTTGTGAAAGTAAAACACAAAATGGAAGAAAAAGACGAAAATAACGTTAAAACGGACACTAAATACTGCAAATTAATAGATGTAAACGGTTAATGGCACTTAACACACCCTCTTAATTGTTGCCTTTTCTTTTTCTCTTAATATCTTGGCCCTTACGTGTATGATCTGGTTTCCCGACCATATAGCAGTCGGACCGACGATACCTGACACAGCACCGAAGGATGACCCTGCTGCAGAAACGGTCACCTTAGGCTTCTGTGGGAAGAACGTCACCGGAAGATCGCCATATACCTGCTGTCCAGGATGTTCGTCAGAGCAGGTATTAAGAAGCCCCAGGATATAGTGGAAAGGCGCCGCCTGCCTGGACGCCTGCAGATCCAGTCAAACTCCAGGAGCTCGTCAGCCCAGGTATCAGCCGCCCTGAGATGCCGAAGAGGGCGGCTCCTGCCCGAATGCCCGTAGATTCAGACAAAGATTACGAGGACTTCTGGCTGAGCACGTAGACGAGAAGGACCTGGACGGGATCTGCGAGGACATGTGGACAAGGACGCCGCCGAGTTAGGCCTGGTCGAGGACTACGAGGAATTCAAGGAGGACCTATGCGAGACCTTCGAGGACGTGTGGAAGTCGAGGACGGATGGATCACACCAAGGGCAGGAAGAAGAGGACGACAAGGACGAGCAACCACGAAGATGCATCAGGGACAGCGCACGCGAGAACGAGAAGAACATCTACGTCTTTTCAAATTGTTTAACGTAATTTCAGTGATTTGGTCTGATTGAACTGTATAGTTTGATGACAAGATTTTGCATCCCCGCCCATGCAAACGAAGACAGTCGAATTGGTATTTCAATAATCTGTTATTGGTAGAGGGCCTCGTCAAGTTCTAGAAGTAACTGTGCTTGTTCTTCCTCATTTGTGGCAGCATTTGTTCCATATTTAATTTCCTATGTTTCGCAACAAGTATTATAATATCTCGGAATCCTCTTACAGTTTTGATACAATTAGCAACGATACTTAAAGCTCCGTTAACAGCATTTACCGAGTCATTTGATTTTGCAAATAATAACATTAAGTTCTTTTGTGTTGGAGCAATGTCCCAAGTATTTCCACCGAGTTATTTTAGCATTATATTAGGCTTTTTTTTAAACATTTCCTAAACCTCTAGCACTTTATACTTCGATACATGTTTGCCCTTTACGCGTACATTATTGGAAACCTGTTGAAACATCTTTTCATTTTGTATCAAAGGGTTTGCCTTCAACTTGATATGGTTTGATACACTCCTGCCTGCCAATCAGAGCGCGATATTTTTCACATATATTTCAAGTAGTCTCAAATAGGGATTTATATTTTCATTGATTACGAATCGCATCGTAAGTTTCTAGATGTAATCTTTTATTGTAAAGGTGCATAAAATGGTCGCTGGAACGACATGGTAAGAATTTTCAACGTGTTCGGGTTAAATGACATGGTATTGACTTTGGTGGGATGAATTCTTTAAAATCATCCTATACCTCTATGATATAACCTTACAGGCTCAAATCTATAAAAAATAATTATGTATATCTTGATTTCTTTATATGATTAAATAAAAAAGTTAAGTAAATGTCCGTGATCACTGGAACTATCCAGTTGTCTGATTTGGACACGGAGTTCACTCGCGGTGAATACGATAAGATGCAAAACCTTATGCAACTGATTTTTTTTTAGATGAAAAACAATGTACGTAATAAGGAAAAACTATTTTGACAGAATTTCAAAAATACAGTTAAATTTCCCACAACCTTCCAAAGTGAAGAATGGTGTGTATAAACAATGTAAGTTACGAGTACTTAGGTACATTTTCCATTTTATTTGAAGCTTCCACAATGTTTTGCTTGTAATTAAAAATACAAGCATATTATGTACTTTAAAGATTTTCTATTGACTTTCTTTGTGTGAAATAAAGATAACTTCTTTCAGTACTTTATATGTCAGTACTTCGATGATATCGTGTTTTGTAGCGACCGTAATGCAACTTGAATCAATGTATCAAAGTGATATGGGTTCCGGAATACTACAAAAAAGTCTATTATACAACCTGATTTTGATGTGAAGAGTTACTTCCCTTCAATATCAATACATCTGTCTTTCCGCATTACTTCAATTTTTTTTTTATTAATAACAACATATTTTGTGGCAGCTATCATTGAATAATTGTGATGTTTGCTATATCGTCTGGATATGTTACTTTTGCTTGGTTTGCTTTAGTTAAAAGTCTTATATTTAGGCATGACTTACTCTTAACATTTTACTTCATTGAATGTCTAAACTGTTGCTTGTTGATAATTTCTGTTTTAGCACTCGGTCGCTTCCCTCTTTTTCCGGGGTAACTAAAACTTCCCTCGCTAATGCAGTGGGGTATATACACCTTGCTCTCACTCACTTCCGAGCGAAAAAGCATGATACGTAGGCCGAGCGTCCTTGTTCGTCAACTGGTGATGTACCAGTTTTCTATTTATTTTCTTTATCTATTTAGGTGGGTTACCAAAATCATGTTGTGCCTTTTTTCGTAATTTAGGTCTAAGTATATGTTAGATATATGGCTTAAATTTTTTTTTATTACTTTGAGCTTCATGTTTTAGCCTATTAGTTGGCCTCAGCCTCAAACCTCCTTCAAGTGCTTACATTTACTGAAGGAGGATTCAGTTGTTAACTGTTTGTAATATATTCAATATATATATTTTTTTCTTTTCTCAATTTTACTTTTTTCCTTCTCTTTAGCATTGTATTGCTACACGCACGAACAGTTCGCATAGCGTAATCCGAATTTGACAAGAACGCTATGGGAGACAAAGATAGAAAACGGGGAGAAGAAGCGGAGAGACGAGAGGCTGAGCACGCAGCAGCCCCGGTTGGAGTTTTTTAGCTCGTATTTTGGCGCAGTTGGTGGGGAATACAGGCGGAAAGGCTGGATAGGATGACTGGAGGACTGTAGGAAGGATCAGTGCAGCCTAGACGGAGTCGGAGAAAGAGGAAGAGTGATAGAGGAAAGAAAACGAGAAGTGGATAACGTGGTCACCAAGGAAAGTCCTTGCTGATGGGATTAAGCAGACCAAGAGGACTGGAGCAGACAGAAAGAGTTGTGTCAGGGACGCGGAAATGAAGATGTGTTGACAAAAGTGTGATAGTGTGACTACATTAAGGCCTACGGAAAAATTAATTGACAAGAGCGAGACAGTAGTGTCTCACGGGAGAGGTAGTTGGGTGCGTGGATGCTCGTGCATACGAATTCATATATAGCTGTGTACCTTATTGTGAAGAGGAAATAACCATAATAGTTCAGTCATATTTTTGTATTTATGTGTTTTGGACCTGAAAATGTACCAGTGTCTATTTTAGAAGTAATTCTAATTAAAGTTTAGTAAAGGAATAATGTATTTATCCTTTCTATCCACATTATTCACCCAACGTTTCAGTATATAAATACTATATTTTAAATAAACGTCTTCCCCTTTTTTCTTCTTCTCTGTTTTTTTTTTTCTTGTTTTGATTTCTGCTTCAGTATGACCGACTCCCTGTCAGTCAGTCAGCTTCATCATCTGACGTTTGCTACTGATTCTCCTTTCTTTCGTTTGCTCGTTTTTGTGTGGGACATTTCGTTTTTTTTTTTTTTTGAAGTTCATTTTTTTTAGTATCTATTTGTGATAATTTGTTTACTTATTGTTTTCTCATGTCCTGTTTCATTCCACAAATTGTATCTTTGGGCATTTGTGTGTCTATGTGTGTGTGTGTGTGTGTGTGTGCGTGTGTGTGTGTGTGTGTGTGTGTGTGTGTGTGTGTGTGTGTGTGTGTGTGTGTGTGTGTAAATGTCTGTACACACAATATATATATATGTGTGTGTATACATATATGTGTCTATGTATTCAGACATTTACATAAACACACATGCACAAACTCACACGCACACACACATACACACACACACACACGCACACACACACACACACGCACGAACGCACGAACGCACACACACACACACACACACACACACACACATACACACACACACACATATAATACATATGTTGATAGATAGACAGATTGATAGATATGTGTGTTTATGTATGTAATACTGCCCTATGCATATGGGTAAGTCATAAACATATCGTCACAAATGAGGCATATGACAAACTGCCTGAGGCTCCTGCTATCCCCCTTGCCCGTCCTCTGTCGAAAGTATATTATTCGGAGACTACGATAGTGCACTGTTCTATAAGCGCGAGAGTTGCACTATTAGTCTCCACATTGTAGGGTACTTGAGTATAAAAGGAAGATATTTTGATCAAAGGTAGAGAGAAATTACATGACGTTACAGCATATTTTGTTTTACATATCACACTGTATTAAACATTACACTATCTGTTAACTGTTGCTAAATTCCCATTTGTCGCTAATGAATTAATATGGATAAAGATATGAAAGAAATATGTATGTTAGTTTGTGTATGTGAAATACCTACGTGACCCCCCCCCCCCCCACACACACACATACACACAAAACTCGGATTGAATTAAATATTAGATTTCCAAGATAGTAGTTGCTTGGAAGAGTTATCATATCATCGTTCACCCTTTCAAAATGACTTTTTGACTTATACCTAATGTAGGACGATTTGTAAAAATGGACCACCGGCATTATGTTTCAAATGAAAGTATGAGACGACAATACCTTATTATTTAATTTTCTGCGGAGCTCGGGAATTAACTTGATGAATCTGGGTCCTTGTTTGCGTCGCTGCCATCGTTGTCATACGCGGGTATCCTGTGTGTGTGTGTGTGTGTGTGTGTGTGTGTGTGTGTGTGTGTGTGTGTGTGTGTGTGTGTGTGTGTGTGTGTGTGTGTAAGTATATAAAAATACATATACACATATTATGTTTATATATATATATATATATATATATATATATATATAAGTACGTATATGCATATATAAGTATTTAATACACATATATATATATATATACACACATACACACACGCAGGAGGATACGCAGACATATATGTGTGTATATATACACATATGTATTTATATGTAAATATATGTATAATATACATACAAATTTACATGTGTATACATGCAGTATATGTATATATACAGCATATGTATGTAGATATGTATATATGTATATACACACATATATATATGTATATATACATACATATATACATACACACATACGCACACACACACATATATGTGTGCATGTGTTTGTGTGTGTGTTTGTGTGTGTGTGTGTGTGTGTGTATGTGTGTGTGTGTGTGTGTGTGTGTGTGTGTGTGTGTGTTTGTGTATGCATGTATGCATGTATGTATATATATATTTGTACACATATATATGTACATATATATACATATATACATACGTGTATATGTATTTATGCATGTGTGTATGTATATATATATTTATTCATATATATGCATGTGTGTGTGTGTGTGTATGAAGATGGATAGATATAAATATAAGCAGAGAGATAGATAGAAGAGACGAGGAATAGAGAATGAATGCAGAATGACATAGAACGACAAACAAAGCGAGAGAGAAAATATTTAAGCTCTTGGCGGAAAGCGAGCAGGCATAGATAGCAATACGTAATAACAACACGTAATTCCCTTAGTCCTTTAAAGTAATTTCATCCATTTATTGAATAAAGTAACCGGGTAGCCGTATGCATGTACTATACACATGTTACCCTTTATGATTTTAAAGTAGACCATTTGCCTCGCCAGAAAATCTTGTTTACCATTTCTTCAACTCGACAACGAGTGAAAATTTTATGTTTTAGGGCTCTGATAAGAAAATTGTGAATTTTTCTTCTTCCGGGAAAAAGGTGAAAAAATGTGCTGTTCATTCTGTCATAAAAAGGTTAGCCCCCGGCCATTTTTTTCACATGATAAATGCATAATATCTGCAAGTTCAGCGTGTTCTTTAACTTAATTGTCACACCACACGACCACCGGAAAGACTAAAACGGTGATTTGAAATGAGCTGTAATTAGTTTTCAAGAGCTAGGATAATATCTCCTTTGATCTCAGTTTTGTTCTTTTGATCCCTTATGACCTTAAGAGCGGTTCATATTACGGTCTTCATTCTCCTGTCATAACTCAAAGGAAGCATAAATATTTCGTTTATTGCAGCGTAATATAATTGGCAGACAAGTGTAAAATCGATGCAATATATCTTAGGTTGGCTTAGGCTTTTGTGGATAACTTAATTATACTATTCCAAAAGAAAGGCAATTTAATCCTCGTAAATACAAGAATAGTATTTCCAGTATCTTAAATGATAATAATGTGTTTGCAATTTAACGGTAACATATAGGACGATTTCTCATGACGGTTCTCTATTCCACGAATAGCCTCGCACTTGACTGACTCTGATAACTGTCAAGCCGTCTTTTCACTTTCTGAATCCATAATGGTGCCCTGTCAACGGCGACGTTCTCGGACTATGTAAACCGACCACACTCGTTACATCGGCACAGGTCAGCTCATACAAATCCTAATGGCCTGTACTCATTCCAAGAATGTGCTGAGTGCGTGCTAAACGAAGCGTGCCAGATATATCACCCGTGTGACATAACATCATCGTGCCGTTAGATTAGTCGTATCCATGCATGTCGTCCAGGATATTTATTACTCCTGACGGAAGGAATCACCAACAAGACCCGCATCAGACATGCAGAAGGGAATAAAAAGAAGCAGAAGGCTCGGCGGTTGGTATTTTTATTGGAGAAAACTCCAGGTAAGAATGAGGTGGCTGCTCTCTCCCCTCGCGCTCTTCCACTCCACTTGACGAGGCGAAATTCAATATGATTACCATTTAAAAAAATTAAAGAGGCATATTTAGTCCAACATATAGAGCAAATATGAAGATTAAAGGCATATTTAGTAAAATATAACGTTTAAGAGAGCATATAGGAAAATTAAAAGATGCATGTTTAGTCTTGGGTACGACTAGGGGTTTCACGGATGAAAAGAGAGGATGATAAGGAATTAATTAAAGAACAGCTTTTGATTTGCATTGCTTTCGTCAGCCGCGGGAAAAGGAGGGTGACTTGTGATTTCATTTCTTGGAAATAAGAATAGTTTAGTTTGCGGAAGACATTTGCTTTATATTTGTATTAATATCACGAAAATAACAAGAGTAACAACTATGCTATGCTTCTTTAAACAAGCTCCCATATAGCCGGTTAGACATGAAGAGTATCTATTTAATTATTACTTAACTGAAACTGTCTAGCTAAGTGTCTCGGTGATGATATTTACAGAGAGCGAATTCGTCCATTCCTTCGTCGACGATCCTAAACGAGAGTATGAAGTATTGATCAGCTACAAAAGGGACTGATCTGCGCTCTCTTTGTCCATCATCACGGCAAACTGTGCATGGTCGTAACATCACTTTTTTGGGGGGGGAAAATTTTCAGGAGAAACTAATTTACGTTCATATCTTCTACACATGCTGAAAGAAGTAAAAAATGTAGAACAAAATACGAAAACAAAAATTAGATTACACCCTTTACAGTCAATCTCCGCATGGTCCCATTAGGCCATTAACTCATTTGCTCTCGTAAATGCACAAATTAATATTTATGGAGTTGATTTTACGTTTGCTCAATGCCGCCGGGAAAATGCTGTGTTCATTTTTTTTATTGTTTTTTTTATGAAATGTGCTTAGCCACAATTAGCAGACCTTATGACCTTACTTGATTTCACCTTTCCTTGAATTGGCGGGATTTTTTTTTCATTTTTGTTATAGACATTATAATTACTGTAATGGTATAGACATTAGTAACAGCAATATAAGGTAAATATATATATATGCGCTCGCTATACATAGACAGTCATATGCGATTATTACGTATTATTATTGTGTCCGGCATGTGGTTTTTTTTTTAACATTGTCTAATTTCTCCTTGGTTTATTTCCAATTCTTTTGGTCTAGTGTTCATTGATTTTCGTCTGCATATATTGTATTGACAGTTTTCCTGTGTTTGGTTTAAAGTTATTTTTTTTCTTTTTTTATGGTTGGTTTAATTTGTACAATTGGATATTGCATATTGCATATATTGTATTGACAGTTTTCCTGTGTTTTGTTTAAAGTTTTTTTTTTTCTTTTTTATGGTTGGTTTCATTTGCACGATTGGATTTTAAAGAAGATTTAGTGTAGATTAATAAAAATCAGTATTAATTAATCATAAGTTCCAACTAATACATATATTATGTTTAGAATGAATACAGTCATGGATACCAAGACACTCTAAGGCCCATGTCCATCGGAGACTTGATCTGTTCTTTTCTTATCTAATGAGTTAATGAATACCACCTGTCCATCCCCACATCCTGCCTCATGTAAAGTGATCGCTCCCGATGCAGGGTGATCAGGGGCCTTGCCACTCGCATATAGGAAGAGATATCCTCAGTGAAGATGTTTGAGGATTACATTTAATTTTATTTTAGTATTTATTTATGTATGTTCATGTAATTATTTTCAGCATTCTATTGGCACTTTATATCCAAGAGTGCTTTATCATCACCGATTTGCTTGGGAAAATTGCCATCTCATCATTACGCAGCTTTCTTCGTTATTTCCGTTTCTAAGATGTAAACATGTACATTGGTGATTTCCACGTAATATGTATAGGATCGACCGGTGAACTTATGTTGCGAAGTACGTTTGCATACAATTAGAATGGGCGGTATGAGGGATGTTAAGCAAATACAAATGAATTGGGTAATGTGACATAAGTAAAATAGGTAATGGCGATATTCGTCCTCAATGTACACTCTCCACTTAGTTCACGGACCCGTCAAAGCACGAAATAGGGGTGGGGGTGGGGGGAAGTAAAGCCGTGGTAGGATAAGGAAGGGGCCCTCTCTTCCAGTATACAGTATACTACAACCTGGTGTAGTATACTGTGTGAAATTGACCATGATTATTTTCTTGCTGTTTGAATTAATAAGCGTTTTTTGTTGTTTGTATGAATATATGATTTTGTTTTAATGTGTTCGCATTTATGTAGTTTGTAATTTTAACTTTTACTTTTATAAGTGGATCGATGAAGTGGTAATCGAGCAGTATTCGCTCAGCAAAGATGCAATTAAAAAAAGTAAACACATCTATTTACTAATTCTAAATTAAACAGTTATTCTTGTATGTACAAAAACATTGAAGATCAAATGAAGTTAACAAAAACACAGTTCTCGTTAATTTGTTATTATAATATATACTAATTGTACAGCCATCCGTAGCAGCAAAATAGTCTTTCAAAATTTCATATATAAGTATTTTCATTTATCAGTTAGTCTTTGTTCACTCTTTTGTCTTATCTTTTTTTTTAGCCAGGCTTCATATATATATATAAATATATATATATATATATATATATATATATATATATATATATATATATATGACAGTCCCCAACAACATGAAACATGGCACCAAGTACTTCGTCAAACACCGGATCGGTGATGGCACAATACATACATACACATACACACACACACACACACACACACACACACACACACACACAAACATATATATACATATATATATATATAAATATATGTGTGTGTGTGTGTATGTATACATATGTATCCTATATATCATCATCATATTCGCGCCATCACGGATGAGGTGTTTGATGAACTACTTAGCGAACATGTTAACATAATGTAGCTGACTGGGATTGATTTACCCAAATTATGCGTACGCGGGTAACGCGTTACACACACACACACACACACACACACACACACACACACACACACACACACACACATACACAAATATACATACATACATATACATGTGTATATATATTTATATTTATATATATGTATATATACACATTTATATATATATTTATATATATAAATGAATATATAAATGTATATATATATATATATATATATATATATAAATATATGTATATATATACTGTACTAAAATGAAAACTTACTACAAAAAAACAATATCCAATTAAAGAAAAAGCATGCAGTATAAAATTAAAGTAAAACTGAATCCTAAAACCTGAACAAAGAAAAGCATTCGTAATTATAAATAATTATCATCATATAAAAGTGTGATCACATCCAGCTCCTATACGCAAATCAAAGATACCTCAGACTTCACTTTATCTTTTGTAGCTTCCGGGGGCGTCGAGCCGGTTTCACTTAGAAATAAAAAGGAGAAAATAAACACAGTGTCTCTGCTGCGTCTTTTTTTTTCGCGGCCATTGGGAGTGGGGGGAGAGGGGAGACGGTGACGTCACTATATACAGAGGTACAAGTTAATACGATAGAAAACCTGCCCTAAGTAATAACGAATAGGTTGTTCTGTTAAAATGAGAAAAATATAAAATAATCAAAGTAATAGACATGAGTAAAATAATAGATAAAATAGTATTTGTAAAAACCTAATCACTAAAACATTTATATGATTTATTTAGAATTGAATAAAAGGAGGAAACTGACAGATAATTAAAACTAGGCATGCCTACAAAGAACTGCAATTAAAAAGTAAAAAGGTAAGCTAACCAAAGTTAAACGGGAACCAAAGAAAATGAAGCAAAACGGGCAAACTAAAACAAACAAATAATACGAAAACAAAGGATAAAAAACGCTTAAGATAAAAATAAAAGCATGGAATCAGGAAGAGGGGAGAATATAGTGAAGGGAAAGTATCTGATCAGGTGGAGCGCGTGGGCGAGACATTACGTCACCAGCGACACTGCACATGTATAATAGATCTGTTTCTTTGAGTATGGACGTGATTTGAAAACGCATTAGTCAAGTCGGCATCAAATTCCAACGAAGTGGCCTATGCGCTTCGTCTTCACAGAGCGCCGTCCGCTGGGCCGTCCTTTGGAAGGATGGGTCGTGCCAGCCTCATGAATTGCATGAGCTTGTAGCCGTGAGAGCCAAGGTTTAGAATTAACTTATATATTCCACATAATGATAAAATAAACCGAAAACTAGCGTCCGGTGAGGTAAAATATTCATCGTACGTATTATACAGTACACACATATCATATACATACATATATGTTCATAAACACACATACACACAGGATAATCTACTACGTTAATGGACGAGGTTCATACGACCCATTTGTGAATATGCAACGCCACTCTTGTATCCATCCGTCCATAACTAACTTTGAATATTAGAAATAGAAAGACTTCAGAAAAGAGCGCTGCGTATCAAAATTTGACCAAACTACGCTTCTTATACTTATTCGCTAAACCAGCTTAAGAAAGTTTTTTACAGAAAAGTTCGCTCTGGTATCTATTGACATCGGGATCTGCTTCCGGACTTCCGTTAGGCTGGAATCAACGAATCAGATTGTTATACATCCAGGTTTTATGTGTCAACTGTGCGTGTGTGTACATATATATATATATATATATATATATATATATATATAAACACGCACATATGAACACAGATACAAAAACAGTAACATGTACAACTCTTTGACCTTGACTCTCCTCCTGAGACCTGTTTCTCTACCACTATATATTCTTGTCAAAATTCTCTCCATGTATCCATTTCGTGTGAAGAGGAATTCGTGAAGATTTCGAAATGTCACGATTTATTTTCATTTCTTACTGTGGCTGTTTTCCTTTTCATACATATACGAGTGTGTATATATATATATATATATATATATATATATATATATGAATATATAAACATGTAAACACACACACACACACACACACACACACACACACACATACACACACACACACACACACACACACGCGCACACACACACACACACACACATGTGTGTATATATATATATATATATATATATATATATATATATATATATGCGTTGCGTGTGTGTGTATGTGTATACACACACACATATATATACACAT
>NC_061834.1:3186415-3188915 GCF_019202785.1 Penaeus chinensis | reverse complement strand
ATCCCTTTTAGAACCGTTGCTCCGGTGATACAAAACAAACACAAGAGCAAACGCGCATTCCAAAACTCCCGAATTTCAGTTTTTTTACGGAAACTCGGTAAAAAAGACATTATTATTTACTAGCCCTTTTTTCATGCTCTCCTTTCTCAATGGTCTTCTCTTCACTAAATTATGCGTTTACTCATGTTTCCCAATTCATCCTTCTACTCCTTTCATTAACTCCCCTTCTCTCTGTTGGTGTATTTTTGGTCTCATTTTTCAAACTGAGATCCGCTGGAGTCGTCTGCAAGGTTCCTCCTGCGTCTTTCTCTTTTCCTTATTTTTTTCTGTTTATTTTTTATTTTTTTCGTTATTTCCCCCTTTGTTTCACTCCCTCTTTGTCTCTTCTTTCCCGATTATCTTTCCCCTTCAAAGTTCTCTTGGTGTTTCCATGGAGGTAGTAGGAAGGCGAAGGGACAACAGGAATTAGGAATGGGGGGGGGGGGGGGGTCGTGAGAATGAGAAGGAACATTCAATTTCCAAAAGTTTATATTGAATTTTATCGCTCCAATATCGTCCATTATTATCAGGGATTAGTAAGAGGGGATTCCATCAGGGGCGTCATTTCACTTTTCCCTGGGTGGAGGAAGCCATGTCGGGGAGGTCCTTATCCTTAATCCTAATAGCGTGTGCAGTGAACTTGAGTAATTTCTGAGGCGTTTCGAAATCGTACGGGGTGGCTGTTTGGACGTGTATTGCACTTAGGTCACCTTTAACCATATAATTTCACTGGGTCCTGTTTAATTCATGTTCAGAGGTGTTAAAGAATGTATGATAATTTTTTTTTTTTTCATATTCAAAACAAGGAACGCTTACAGTGAAACTTATAGCTTACAACTTGCTTACGAAAATTTTGCGTGAGGTACCTTTTAAGGAGATAAGGCTTTCCTTCGTTATGAGGTGTCCTTTTATTATTATTATTATTATTATTTTTTTACACTTTTCAGTGCAAATGAAATATTTTCAGCTCCATTATGATATAATAAAAAGGCAAATTAAAACATATAGATGTGTAGATTTGTTATATAAACTACATAATTTCGCAATAATTCTGTATAAATTCTAGGCCAAAAAAAAAAAAGAAGTATTGCAGTGTTTAGCTCATTTGCATATAGTCCTGAGTCAGTATAAGGAGTTTTTATCCTTTACTGTACCTCATTATAGGAAATTTAAACGACTAAATGACACAGATCTCGCAGTTACTCATACTCATAAAGTAGGGGAGTAAATTTACGCAATCTAGGGCACAAAGGTATTGTGAAACGACATTATAAAGGCATTAATGGGGGATCTTGGGACAACAGTGTGTGATTGATTATGCTCTCACAAAAGAATAATGACGTCCTTTTAGAACATCCAGCTTCGCCAATAAAGAGGGCTCCTAACATTTAAAAGGGCAGTAGCTTGGTACGGTACAGTGGAGAGAGTCAAAACATACGGTCTAATATTAAGGATGTACTGATATGTAATATTTAGATCACTGTCTTGTAAACCTTATTAATGGACAATTTACACTCTTATATGAACATCGATATGTGACACATACTGTTGATTTGAAATATCTCTGAAATTAAGAAATTATAAGCGAATCAGAAAATACAGTTTGAACGTTGACATCCGTATATTTGATCATAGATATTTAAATTATATAAAATCACATCGTTCTGAATATCAGAAATGCACTGAAATTTCGATAAAAGACAAAAATGATAATAACGAGGCAAATGATCATGGTCATTATAATAATGATGATACTAACGACGACAGTGTAACCACGTATTACTATTTAATTAAGCCTTTCAATACACTGAAACCTAACGTCTATCCCATTGTTTCCTCACACTGACTCTTCCATCCCCTGTCTTGTTCTTTCATCTGTGGAGCTGCGCCATATGCCTTCAGATTGAACAATAATAGACGAACACAGCCGGTGTAAACAATAATCGTGTTTGATGTTTCTGTTTCCCAAGTGCAGACAAAGCCTTAGAACTTAGGGGTTCCGGCCGAGATGAAACACCTGCGAGTGACAGAGACCCTCCGTTTTCATATTTAATTTTACTTACAGCTGGCGATATTGCTTTTAAATGCTCCGTTTGCGAAACACCGCCTTTCTGCCTCGGCTCTCATCTATTGTTTTCCTTTTCGAAATCCCGCTGTAAAGAGGTGTTTACCTAGGTTTTACGGTATGTTCTCCCTTGCCTCTGATCCCTAAGATGCGCATGACCTGGGGTTTTGAGGTTTACGCGGCTCCCATAGCAGATTTACTGCGTGTTTTGCAAATAATCCGACAACTCTCTTAATTACAACACCTTTAAAAATCTGAATTCCTGCCATGTGCCCTTGCAGTCTGCATGTCGATAAGCTGAAATCGACTGATCAAGAGGTTTCAGTGTCTACTCCCTTCGAACTGACCGTGAGGATTTAGAGAAACTGGCATTTTCTCTTCCATGATAAATTGCAA
>NC_061834.1:3161415-3168915 GCF_019202785.1 Penaeus chinensis | reverse complement strand
GGCAATTCGTAGCTTCCCTATTGTGCTCTACTTCTTTGTGTCTCTCCCCCTCCCCTCTCATTTCCTCATTCCTCCTGTTATATATTTACGCCGAGAAATATTTACGTAACTCAATATAGTTATTACTTTAATGAAAGCTAACTTTGAACTACACAGAACGCAGACACCTACGCTCACGACTGACATCCTGTATGTGTGGAAATTTCTATGCTACATATTCCAGTATTTGTAACTAATGGTCTCGCTTCCTTTGTGCGTTTGTAAAAATATGCCGTGAATAACTTCTTAGAAATTATTTTTGTCGTGGAGTAATCACAAACACGTATCTTGCTGTATGTATACATCTTTGATGCACAATTATCTTGTTGTTTAATTATCTCGGTTCATGTAATTATCTTGATTTAAAATACCTGTCTTCACTGTACACAATAGAATCCCGGAGAAGCACAGGAGAGCAAGGCATGTCAAGGGAGGAAGTCTGGTTAAGACAATGACGGCAGGCAAACGGAAAAGTAGGTTCTGTCGGCATAGGTTAGTGGTGATTTTGGGAAGCTAGGGGACTATCCACGGAGAAAAAACTTGGTAACTCTATTGTGGACGGTCGCCTCGTCTCCTACATCCTCAGACTCCTGCCATATGCCGAACGCCCTTCCCGCATTCCAAGTTTCCGACCGACACCTCGACCTGGCCTGCCTTCACCTGCCTGCCTCGTCGCTCCTCTCCTTTCCTCTTAAATATGGTCCACCTGCTGCTTCTTCAGGCTGGGAGATGATATCCAGAAATATTTCGAAAACTTAAAAAAAAAAAAAAAAAAAAAAAACAATATATATGTATATAAATATATATATATATATATATATATATATATATATATATATATATATATGAATATGTATATGTATATATATGTATATATATACATATATATGTATTTGTATATATACATACATATATATACACATGTGTATATTTATATACACACACACACGTGTGTGTGTGTGTGTGTGTGTGTGTGTGTGTGTGTGTGTGTGTGTGTGTGTGTGTGTGTGTGTGCGTGTGTGTGTGCGTGTGTGTGTATTGATAGAGTAGTACATCAGTGACATACAGGTTATACGCATCTGTGCTGCTGTGATTACATGAAAGGGTAATCAGTAATAATCTATTCCGCTGGCCACTTCGCTTTTCGTGGAATACAGAGCCACGTAAATAAAAGTGATAGGGCAATTATGCATCAGAACTTGACAGACCTTCAGGGAATTCAAACTATGCAACTAAGTAATGTAGCTTTATGAAATTCCATGAAACGTTCGTGATGGCATATTATTTTTTTTCTTAACTCTCGACCAACATATCGGTCATGAATCAGAGATATTTTGGACTTCACACACACACTAAGAATGAATAACTTTATAATAATAACTTTATGAATGACGTTCTTCGATTAAATCTTCATCAGGGTTAAGGTACGTTCTATTTGGGGCAATTATCACGATTATAGCTCTACGTTGATCATTCAGTGATTATAGAGGGTGTACTATTTTGCTTCGAGCTTTTGTGTCTCTGCCATTTTCGACGAGACAGCTTATATATTTTACCTGCCATGTTTCATGAAGGCAGCGTCGCGAGAAATTGGCTTTGAGCAAATTGAGTAGAAGGTTGCTAATTAAATATCTTCTAGTTGAAGAGATGGAAGCTGAAGATTTTATTTATTTATTAATTTATTTTATTTATTGATTTTTTTTTTTGAGGGGGAGGGGCACGGCGGAAAAAAAATATATAAATTGAGGAATGAAGAGGGATTATTTCAGAAATTTATTGTAAACCGCCTGCGTGAAGACTACGGCCACAACAACGAGGGATGTTTCGCAACTTCCTAGACAAAGATCTCCTCCCCTTCATCTCGAAACATGGGAGCCACGATGACGCAACACTCCATCCAGTTTAACGATGATCGTTAGCGACTCGAAGTGAAACAGTCCCAGTCAGAAATAAAGTATTAGTGTTCTAGACAATCGTCATCGTTGAGCGATAATCGCACCGAGCAAAACGTACCTTAGCATCGTAAAAAGTAAAGTTCATGAAGAAGATTGAATTAATCGACACGCGTCAGTGACATCTGCATTGTAAAGTGATCCATTTTTATCCCTACAGCTTTTCAGCAAAGTACAAATAAACTGCGGGGAGAACTCAGGCGTTGACGAAACAATATGAACTTGCCAACATTTTTCGAACAATTTCTCTTCCGTACGAATGAATTCAAGAACTCTCGGAACGTAGAGTCGCATCGTTTTTTTTCTTTTTCTTTTTTTTTTTACAATTCATATTTAATACAATAAACTCCCTTCCGCTGCGTCAGCTAAACAGGCGCCATAGGAATGAAAATGTATATTTAAAAGGGAGGATGAATGTATTAGAATTTACGTTTGTGATTAAAAGGGAGCGTGAGTATATGCAACACGTTGTAACCATGAACATCAGTCGTAAAAAAAAAAACCCTTTATTCTTCCCTCGTATAATTTCATAACCTGAAAGCTGTAAATAAGAAAAAAGCAAGTAAGCACATCCCGAGGGAAATCTATTAGAGATAAATGAATGAAAAAATACGATTTTTGATCGCGTATTCTTTTTGTTTCACCAGGTAAGCAAAGGCTAGGAATGCTTTTAATATTTTTTTCGTGATATTTATATATATATATATATTACATATATATATATTTTATTTTTTTTTCTTTTCTTTTCTTTTTTTCTATGAGCAATCTTAATCATAACAACAATAACACCAACATCATTAACAAAAGCAACAACAATAAAAAATATAAGAATGATATTGATAATGCTTATAGGAATGATAATATTAGTAATGATAAAAATAATAGTAATAATGATGATAATGGTAATTATAATAACGATAATAGTAATAATAGTAATAATAATAATGATAACAATGATAATAATAATGATAATAATAGTAATAATGATCTTATGACAATAGCAATAATAATATATAAGAATGATTATAACAATTCCAATAATAAAAATGCTAATAATGATGATGATAATAATAATAATGAAAATAATAATAGTAATGATAATAATAATAATAATAGTAATGATAATAATAATAATAATAATAATAATAATAATTATAATAATAATGATATTAATAACAACAGCGGTAATGATAATAACAATAATGACGATGATAATAATGCTGATAATAATATTCATAATAATAATAATAATAATGAAAATAATGATAATAGTAATGATAATAATAATAGTAGTAGCAATAATAATAATAATGATGATAACAACAACAATAATAATAATAATAAGAAGAAGAAGAATGACAATAATAGTGAAAACAATGATAATAATAATAATAATAATAATGAAGATAATGATAATAATAATAATGATGATAGTAATTGGTTCACCAATAATAAGAAGCAACTGTTGTAAAACCTTTATTGTTGACAAGGTTCAACCTGAATATAAAAATAACATGCTTAGGAACTGGCAAAGGAAAAATTAACTTTTAACCTGCATACACAGTCAGATAAATTTACATAAATCCTCATAATCCATCAAAAGTTCAATAAGCTTAATAATACAATCAATACTTGATAACATTCAACTGAAGAAAATTCATAATTACCACCTCATGATTCCAAAGAAACACAATATATCATAGAACGAAAATGATTGAGAACTTTAACTTACACAATGCCATCTCCACATCATTATTGGTGACATTCTGAGATTCCAAATCATGGAAGAGTCAAATCCCACACAACTGAAATAATCATTATTCTGAAATTAAATCCCAAATATACAATTACATTCCCTACAAATGCTAACAATGCAACATAAGAAAATACTATTCCATGACACTTTGATCTGTGCTGGATACATTTGTCATAATCCATACACTAAGAAACTCAAAATAGTAAATTTTACAGTCTACTTTACATCAATCATCCTTGAGTACACTTATACTATAGAAAACATATCATATTTTTCACAAATAACTAATATAATAATACCTTTAATATATTGTTCTTATTGAAATAGCAATATCAATACAGTAATGTTAATGATAATGATAATAATAATAATTATGATAATAATAATAATAATAATAATAATAATAATAATAATAATAATAATAATAATGATAATGAATAATGATACTAATAATGAAAATAATAATAGTAATGATAATGAAAATAATAATGATGATAATGATGCTAATAATGAAAATAATAATAGTAAGGATAATGATGATGATGATGATGATGATGATAATAATAATAATAATAATAATAATAATAATAATAATAATAATAATAATAATGATAATAATAATAATAACAATAACAATAATAATAATAACAATAATAATAACAATAACAATAATAATGATAATAATAATAATAACAAAACAACAACAACAATAATAATAATACTAATAATAGTAATGATAATAATAATAACAATCATAATAATGATACTGTAGTCTACAAACAATCAAAGGCGAATGGCCAGTTATGTCAGGTATTCGTTAGCAAACACACTGTGCACCTGGAGCTTGCTTTCAGACAGAGTGTTTTGCCTTATACCTCGCCAAGTTTTAACGAAGGATAAGCAAATAACAAGATACATACAGATGGTGATAATCGTAAGTAACTATAATAACGAAGAAAACAGGTGATAATAGCGTTATAGACACCCTGTTTGTCATGAGCGAAGTGTTATTCATCTGTACTATTGCTGATGATGATGATAATGATAATGATGATGGTGATGGTGATGCGGTTGTGGAGATGATGGTGTCGCGGTGTTATGATTTACTAGTGGTGACAATCATATCAGGCATAATTCATAACGATAGATGGTGACTGACATTAATCTTCATACCATCGCTAATAAAACAACAACAAAATATTATCAAATCTGACGCTACAAGAAACAAATACAGGACAGGAAAAATCTCATACCTTTTCTTTGTCTTCCTCTCCCAGGTAAAGCGTCTGGGAAGATTACAAAAGGCATCGCGACAAGAACTGCTGAAGGAGGGAGAGCCGGAGAGGATGCAAGGGCAATGGCAAAAGTCTCCTGCAACATCACCGACGCCCAAGTATTTCCCTGCACCTCGGGGGAGTGCGTGCCCTTTGCCCTCAGGTGTAATGGTGTCCCAGACTGTAGTGACGGAGGCGATGAAGCTGTCATTGAGTGCGGTGAGTTTTCTCTTCTGCTGCGTCTCGTCTCCTTTATCTTCCCTTGTTTCCCTTATTTCTTTCTGTTTCCCCTTTTTTCCCCGTATTGCTTTTCTCCCTTTCCTTCTATCTTTTAGATTATGCAGACACAACTAAGTTACTGGAGCCTATTCTCCTGGATATTCTTGACAATTCGTAGCTTCCCTATTGTGCTCTACTTCCCTGTGTCTCTTCTGTTTCCTGATTTCTTTCCTTCCTTTTTTTCCCCTTTTTTTTATTTCCTTGTTTCCTATCTCTTTTTGTCTTGTTACTTTTTCATTTTCTTCTCTTTCCTGTCAACTCTTCTTTATTTTTCTCTTCCTTGCTATTTCCTTCCGTCTCTTTTTCTCTTCTTTTTATCTTTCTTTCCGTTTTCTTCCGCGTCTTCTTTCCTCTTTCCTCTTTTATGCCCCGCTCCTTCCCCCTTTTTCTCACCTCCCTATCTCCTTTGCCCCTTTTTCTCATCCTTGTCTTCTTTCGTTTCCGCACTTTTACCTCCTCCTTTTTTTCTCTTTCCTACCTCCTTTACCCCTTTTTTTGCTCTTCCTCTCATCTCCTCCAACCCCCCCCCACCCCCCATTCTGTCACTGAATTAACGAGATCTTCATCCTTGAGTTGTTGTCGAAGGAAGAAAAGAACTTGTCTTTACATTGTGCTTTTCACAAAGCTAAATCGTCTTTCACTTTTCTGCGTGCAAATTAGTATCAATTAGCAACGTCTTACCACCCTCCACCATGATTAACAACGATCCGCTGCTCCACACGAATCGATATTGACCGAAGCTCACACACACCCACACACTATCCGCCGCCCACGCTCATTTCCCCGGCGTCATGAGGGGCGGTAGTCATGACAAACCGTCACCTCTTGTATCGCGAAAACGTGATATCTATCTATCTATCTATCGACCTATCTGTCTATCTATCTATCTATCTATCTATCTATCTACCTATCTGTCTATCTATCTACCTATCTGTCTATCTATCTATCTATCTACCTATCTGTCTATCTAGCTATCTATCTACCTATCTACCTATCTGCCTATCTATCTATCTATCTACCTATCTGTCTATCTATCTACCTATCTGTCTACCTATCTGTCTATCTACCTATCTGTCTATCTATCTATCTATCTATATATTATCATTTTTATTTAATAAGCATATAAAAATGATAATGGTTGCTGATTATTACTAATTCCACTATCAACATCATCATTATCATTCGTGTTGTTATCTCTGTTATCATTATTATAATTATCATTATCAAAATTATTACCATTGTTATTATTACTCTTTTTATTATTATTATCATCATTATTATCATTATTATTATTGTTGTTATTATTGCCATTATTATTGTCCTTATTATCATTATCATTAACATTATTATCATTATTATTGTCATTATTATCATTATTATTATTATCATTACTATTGTTATGATTATTATCATTATTATTATTATTATTATTATTATCATTATTATTATTATTATTATTATTATTATTGTTATTATTATCATTTTTATTATTATCATTATTATCATTATTAGTATCATTATCATTATCATTATCATTATCATTATTATTATTTTTTTTTTTTATTATTATTATCGTATCGATTAATTCTCATTTATCAGGGATGGTTCCAAACACTCCATGAGTAGAATAATTTATTCATCTTATAGCAGATCCAGATCAAGATTCAGTATAAGTTTTATTCAACTTGCAAACAGTAATTCAAACTACTGAACAAAACGAAATATTCCATAACAATGAAATCATAGGAAAGCTTAAATGATAGGAGTAACAAAAAAACTTTCAAACTTCAGCAATAATAATCATCATTGTACTACTCAAACATAAAATATGAATTATATTGAATCTATTGGAAAGGTTATTAAACGAATTTACAATATTATAATTTCTACTAATGGATTAAAACTAAAAGTTGGTTTTAATCATGGATTGTTGATCTCAAATCTGTCTCAAATCTGTCAGTCATCAGGCTGTATAGAAGGAATACAATACATTCATGATATATCATATGCTTATAGCATTTTATACAACGACAAATTCAAAATTAGCATTAATTCATTCAATTTCATTAATACATCTACTTTTGTACAAAATCACAAATTTAAACTTTTCAGTTTTATCAATAATACAATCACTAATAAAATATGTATTCATATAATATTCCTACCTTATATTTACACGTAAAATTTTTGGCTAAAACCT
>NC_061834.1:3146415-3148915 GCF_019202785.1 Penaeus chinensis | reverse complement strand
TGCATTAGGATATTAAATCACATGGGACTAAGTACGCCTCTCTGAGGTGTGCCGAGTTCAAATGCTTTTGTATGAATACCCTGAAGAGAACCTGAGCAAACTGATTCAATAGTTAATTTGCATGCCTGGCTTTGAGTTTGTTAAGTACTCTGCAAAACAGTGCTGGCTGCTACGTCCTGGGAGATATCCATACAATCTGGGGGATAACTTAGCATTTATGCGATACATAAGTCTGTTTAGAATTATTCTCTAAAGTACTTTGAACAGACCGGAGGTCAAGGAATTGGCCTGTATTTGTCAGTATTGGTTTTAGGTATAGGAATTATTAAGCTTTTAGTCCAGGAGCTTGGGTGTATTCCTTGTGATAGGCTGAGTCCATACAGGTGTAAAAGTGAATTGTCTGGTACCTGAGCAATGAGTAGAAGGGCGATGTAAGTAATGCCCTCCTCGGGGGGGTCAATATCAGCGCAGGCTACTGCTATATTAAAATTTCTATCTATTTTCGACTTGTTGAGTTGATCTTTCATTCCTTGAGGAAGTGAGTTCAACTGAGAATTCCCCGCCCACCGTTCTAGCAGCATATTAGTCTGCTCTTGTGGACAGTGAAACTGTGGTGTTGTGAGAGCTTTGCTTATCAGCCTATTGATTTGTCTCCATACGTCAGCTACAGAAGTTTGTATATTGATACCTTGTAAGAATCGTTCCCAGTGCTTATTACGAATCGGAGTTTTTAATTCTCTGAATTCCTGGTTGGCTTTAATAAACTGCAGAAGATTATCTGACGTCATGTTATCTTCATAACAGTTAGCAAGCTCCTGAACCCGTTTATGTCCCTTGGTCAGAATTGGGTTATTGATCCACCTCGGTGCATGGAAAGCCTGGGGCCTCTTTTTCTTCGAGAGTTTTCGTGAACAGACACATGTGTTATAGTAGTTAGTAACAACTTTTCATAGGTGTTATACCAACCATAGACCCATGCCTTGAAGTGATCTCCAGGCCTGATGGGATAGTTATTCTGAGCCTAGATGATTTAGTCGCTGTCTACAGTATAGTCTGTTCATATTGCAAAGTGGTCACTAACTAACTCTTGTACCAGTGAAGTGCAGACATTACCATGAGCTATTTTTTTTGCCAAATACTTGGAGGTGGTTGCTCTCCTTTCCATATTATACGGATGCGGTTGAGTGGTTGCTCGTCCTTGTGCACTCTTATAGCCTTGTGACCTTCGTCGAGGGCATACGCGTTTTCAAGATCGAGCTCTTTGTTGTAGTGTGTGATAAGGTATTCGTCATATTTTTCTTGTTTCTTTAGTTCATCACATAGTTTGAAGGTAATGCCTCCAATTATTCCACCATCAAGTTCTGCTGGGAGCGAGCGACATACACATACGGCATGGAGAGTGTCTCCTCGCACAAGGTACCCCCCAGGGCCAGAGAGTTGTTGCCGAGGTCATGTAGTCTTTTTTTTTTCAATTTCGTCGTGCCTTCAGGGAAGGCGAGGCGCACATGATTCTTCTTTGGTGCCAGTGGCGTCTTACCGGCATTGTCGAGTTTTCCTTTTTACTTAGCTTTCAACTTCACTAATATGAAGCCACCTGGGCATCGGGATCCTCTTCAACACATGCCCGTTGCATGGCAATGGATTCAGCGGGTTTTCCACCATCGCGGGGATTACCGCAGCGCCTTGCCTGCCCGGCTTGCCCGCTCGTGATAGGTGAAATATAGCGCTCGGGACAACGAGGCATTCAACTCTAACGTTTACCACAACGGTACTTGGCAGTCGGTAGAGGAATTATTTCAAATTCCCTTTCAAGCGTAACTATTATCACATCACTACTCTCATGACACTGACTTGAGAGTTATATGAACACCAAAAATTAGTGAACACCTTCGTATATGACACCAGAGATTCGTGTATAAGGGACGAGGGCACCGGAGCACGGGCACCACACGACCTCTCCGTATGAGGTCACGGTGTTTACAATTAGTTTAGTCCTTTATTTACCACCCTGGCTAACTGCACAGGCGTGGGCAAACTGCGGTACATTTAATGCATGGTCATAACATTACATAGTGGTATTACATTTGAATTTTGCCTGTAACAATTCTATGAGTACTTTATCAGTTTAAGGAAAGGAACAATTGTACCGTCCTTTATCTACTCAACTGCCACACGGGCATATAGCTTGGGCGTGGAAAAGCATTAATACATTTGATATGCAGTTATGTGATACTACATTCCAAATTTAGGATACAACATAAGTATATCTTCTAAGACATCAGATTATATGAAGTAGTTACATAGTTCTCTGTACCTCATGCCAGGTGGTCTGAAAGGCTGTAACACATGGCACTCTGAGATATAACGTACAAGTGTTCGCTTATATTCTTCATTACACTGTTTGCACTTAGTTTCTTCGACATTACAAACTGTACTGACCTTCCAATACAATCTATATCCAAGCCTGATTCTTGCAGTCACAACATCACACTGTCTTGTT
>NC_061834.1:3138915-3141415 GCF_019202785.1 Penaeus chinensis | reverse complement strand
TAAGTATAGCAGGGGGGGGCACTGTCTTTTTTGGGGGCAGTCGTATAATATACACTTAGGTCCGACATTTTCCACGGTGGTAAAGAACGTCCATGTAGGTTCTTAGTTATGGGAATGTTCAGCTGAGCTAAGTGTTTACACGTCACTTGTAACCATGAATTTGAGTATGAATCGGTGTTGTTATTCAAAGTTAGCTCTTCTATTCTGTGTTTTAGTTGTCTTTGGAACTCTGTACAATGGAGGGGTTCTCTAATTGATTTGACACTAAATGTGGTATTTATGTATAATATTCTTTCATAAACAGAAGGCAAATTAAGTTCTGTTCTCATATTCACAATCCTTGTTGTTCTAGGGGCACCAAGAATGATCCTCATGGCTTCATTTTGGACACTTTCTAGACTAGTCAACTCTGATTCCTTGAACAATACTAGGTGCAACGCATGGTAATCTATGACCGACCTTATGTATGACATGTAAAAGATTCTCGCAATATTGACATTAATACCATGGTCTTTGCCGACAAGTGTCTTAAGTGGCTTCAGTCGCTCCCACAGCCTTTTTTTCAGGTTTTTAATGAACTCTGAATCATTAACAATCACCCCAAGGTATTTGTATTGATGGCAGAGATCTAGCTCAACGTCATCTATATGAAACCTTGGCAGAGGGATTGTCTGTGGGTTAAGTGCCTTTGTTTTTTCAGATGAAATTATCAAGCCACACTCAGTAGCCCTTGCAGAAAGTATATCTAGAATCTCTTGCATTCTCTCCTCGGATGAGGATTTAATACAAATGTCATCGGCATAGCAAATAATGGAGTCATTGCCTGCAAGTGGTATATCGCCCAGTAATCTATGCATTAGGATATTAAATAGCATGGGACAAAGTACGCCTCCCTGAGGTGTGCCGAGTTCAAATACTTTTGTATGAGTACTTTTAATGCCCCTGAAGAGAACCTGAGCCGATCGATTCGACAGATACATTTGAATCCATGTTAACAGTTTTCCCTGAATACCAAAGCTAGCTAGTTGCTCAAGGATAATTTCCCTGTTTGCAATATCAAAAGCAGATTTAAGATCAAGAAATACGGTTTGCATGCCTGGGTTTGAGTTTGTTAAGTACTCTGCAAAACAGTGCTGACTGCTACGCCCTGGGAGAAATCCATACAGTCTGGAGGATAACTTAGCATTTATGCGATACATGAGCCTGTTCAGAATTATTCTCTCAAGTACTTTGCACAGACAGGAGGTCAAGGAAATGGGTCTGTATTTATCAGTATTGGGTTTGGGTATAGGAATGATTAAGCTTTTAGTCTAGGAGCTTGGGAGGATTCCTTGTGATAGGCTGAGTCTATACAGATGTAAAAGTGGGTTGCCTGGTACCTGAGCAATGTGACGAAGGACGCTGTAAGTAATGCCGTCCTCGCCAGGGGCGGTTGCCTTACCTTTCAGAAGGGCATTGCTTAGTTCCCACTCGGTTATTTCGACAAAGTCGGAGGGGTCAATAGCAGCACATGCTATTGCTATATTGAAATTTCTATCTATTTTCGACTTGTTGAGCTGATTTTTTATCCCTTGTGGAAGTGAGTGTACTTGAGAATTTCCTGCCCACTGCTCTAGCAGCATATTAGCCTGTTCCTGTGGACTGTGGAACTGCGGTGTTGTGAGGGCTTTACCTGTCAGTCTATTAATTTTTCTCCATACGTCAGCTATAGAAGTTTGACTATTGATACTTTGCAGAAATTGTTCCCAGTATTTACTACGAATCTGAGTTTTTAAATCTCTGAATTCCTTGGTGGCTTTCATAAACTGCAGAAGATTATCTGTCGTCTTATTATCTTTATAGCAATTAGCAAGCTCCTGAACCCGTATATATTCCTTTGCCAGAATTGGGTCATTGATCCACCTCGGTGCATGGGAGGTCTGGGGCCTCTTTTTCTTTGAGAGTTTTCTTGAACAGACCCAAGTGTCATAGTAGTCAGTGACAACTTTGATTAGATCCTGAGAAAATTTCTCAACAGATGTTACTTCATAGGTGTTATACCAGTCATAGACCCGTGCCTTGAAGTGATGCTCCAGGCCCGGTGGGATAATTATTCGGAGCCTAGGTGATCTAGTGGCTGAATTGGTGTCTACAGTATAATCTGTTCGTATTGCAAAGTGGTCACTAACTAACTCTCGCACCAGTGAAGTACAGACATTACCATGAACTAAATTTTTGCCATATACATAGTCTAATCTGCCACCTCCCAAATGAGTCTCTGCTTCTGTGTCATATACTGTCAGTGATCTACTATTGATAAAATGTTTGAATTCTTCCCCATTACTATTACGTTGGTTGTCTCCAAAGTGTGGATGCCTTGCATTGAAGTCGCCCATACATAACGTGCTTTGGTTGTGAAAATTGGGGAGAGAACTAGCCAGAAATTTGGAGTATCTGGCATATACATTATACAGTGAAAAATAGCCAGTGGCAGTCTGAATTTTTAAATGATGAAATTGAA
>NC_061834.1:3111415-3121415 GCF_019202785.1 Penaeus chinensis | reverse complement strand
ATTCCAGTGCAGCAACGGCCAGTGTGTTCCTCTAAGCAGCCGCTGTGACGCCGCCCTTTCACCCCGGGAAGGATGTGCCGACCGCTCGCACCTCCTCAACTGCTGTAAGTCGTCTGGCCGGATTCCTTCCTTGTCTCTGGCTTTCATGTGGCTGGAAGCACTCATACATGGTACACGTATTTACATGCAAGCGCACGCATAGACATGCACATGCACACACACACGCACACACGCACACACACACACACACACACACACACACACACACACACACACACACACACACACACACACACGACACAACACACCCGCTCACTCCCACACAATTTTGTGGATGCATAACTAAGCTATCATACACACAACCATCCCTTTATAGTCGTCCTTGAAAACAAAATGACCATCTGCAGAACCTTTAAACTACACAGCGTCCCTTCCCTGCGCCCACAGCTCAGCAGGAGTGTGCTGCCGGAACCTTCCAGTGTGGCTCCGGCCCCTGTGTCCCCACCTCCAGAGTGTGTGACGGACGCATCGATTGTCCCCTCACGTGGGATGATGAAGACCACTGTCGTGAGTACCTGTTGCTCCATTCTACTAATTCTCTCACTCTCCCTCTCTCTCTCTCTCTCTCTCTCTCTCTCTCTCTCTCTCTCTCTCTCTCTCTCTCTCTCTCTCTCTCTCTCTCTCTCTCTCTCTCTCTCTCTCTCTCTCTCTTTAATTCTCACACATACACACACACGCACACGTACTTACGTCTGTCTATTTGTCTGTCTGTCTGTATGTATGCGTGTGTGTGTGTATGAGTGTATGCATGCATGTATGTATATTCAAAGGAAATATTTCTTAGTAAAAGATTGGCCAATTTAAGAACTAAGCCGCCTTCGTCCTCTCCCCCTGGACTGGAAATAAAATGGTTTGATGAGGAATATAGTCACTTTTTGGTCGAACTTCACCTGCATTTAAACTGTCTATTTGGATCGAGAATAAAAAGTCAAGATGTACTCTCGACCCTCTTTCCGCAAGGGTGTACTTGGCGTAAATAATTGAGCTCATCGCTTGTCTTTTTACCTGGATGTAAACTCTTACTACAACTTTTTTTCGTATTTACGAAAAGATCTCTTTGCTTCTTCTACTTCGTTATCTAAGTTTGATCTTTACTACTAGTCCATTAAACCCAAGGGCATTACCTCATTATCCCAATTTATTACAATTCTTAAAAAAGGTCTTTTTATTTTCATACTTCAGCCGTTGTATGTGGTACGTGATTGAAGCCGCCTCTTTGTGTAGAATTATAATCTTTAAGATTATATTATTTAACAACAGGAATACTGATTCACCTGATTCTTAAAAGCAACGTTAATGGTTTCCTTTATCAAAGTATGCCTTTCTGAAGCATGGCATTTTGGATTCCACTGTGTAAACCTTCTAAACTCGCAATGCAAAAGACCGTTGTAGGTCTCAAAGGGAACTGCTAAACTAACATGGTAAGTTCCTCTTCGAGCGTATTCACAGGCGATGCGAAAGTTCGTGAAGAGCTTTTGCTACCGTCGTGCGAGCTCGTTGCCACGTATTCATATTGATGCGGAACGAGACAGGTTTGAAACCGCTACACACATACAGTTGGCAGAGTCCGTGGTTTACACACACGAGGCAGATTTACAGACGTCGGTCCACGAACACACGTGTATATCACTTAGAACAGCCCTACCAACTGAAAGTATTAATAAACCACAGAGGACCAGTACATCCCTAAGCTTCAACGGACATTTAGCGACTAATGCTAATACAATTTACAGACTCCATCATGATCTCAATATAACTACGGGACTCTTTAAAATAAGAGTCTTCTAATCCCCTCTGGTAAGGTAAGCCATCAAATGGCAACAGCGCACTCATAGTAAACAAGATGCTGATAAAAGAGAGTTTTTTTAAGTATGTGACGGGTATGGTGACTGGAATCTCCTTCTCTGTTTGTATGTATGTATGTCTCTCTCGATTTCTTTTTTTTTTTTTTCTCTCTCTCTTTCTTTTTCTGTTTCTCTCGATTTCTTTCTCTCTCTCTCTTTCTTTTTCTGTTTCTCTCTCTTTCTTTCTCTCTCTCTCTTTCTCTCTCCCTCCCTCCTTCCCTCCTTTCCTCCGCTCTCTCTCTCTCTCTCTCTCTCTCTCTCTTCTCTCTCTCTCTCTCTCTCTCTCTCTCTCTCTCTCTCTCTCTCTCTCTCTCTCTCTCTCTCTCTATCTATCTATCTATCTATCTATCTGTCTATCTCTCTATCTCTCTCTCTCTTTCCTCTCTCTCCTTTCTCCCTCTCTCCTTCCCTCCTTCCCTCCTTCCCTCCTTTCCTCCGCTCTCTCTCTCTCTCTCTCTCTCTCTCTCTCTCTCTCTCTCTCTCTCTCTCTCTCTCTCTCTCTCTCTCTCTCTCTCTCTCTCTCTCTCTCTCTCTCTCTCTCTCTCTCTCTCTCTCTCTCTCCTCTCTCTCCTCTCTCTCTCTCTCTCTCTCTCCTCTCTCTCTCTCTCTCTCTCTCTCTCTCTCTCTCTCTGTCTCTCTCTCTCTCTCTCTCTCTCTCTCTCTCTCTCTCTCTCTCTCTCTCTCTCTCTCTCTCTCTCTCTCTCTCTCTCTCTCTCTCCTCTCTCTCCTCTCTCTCCTCTCTCTCCTCTCTCTCCTCTCTCTCTCTCTCTCCTCTCTCTCTCTCTCTCTCTGTCTCTCTCTCTCTCTCTCTCTATATATATATATATATATATATATATTTTTATATATATATCACGCTCTCTCTCTCTCTCTCTCTTCCTCTCCCTCCATTTCCCTCCCTCTCTCCCTTTCTCCCTCCCTCCCTCCCTCCTTCCCTCCTTTCCTCCGGTCTCTCTCTCTCTCTCTCTCTCTCTCTCTCTCTCTCTCTTCTCTCTCTCTCTCTCTCTCTCTCTCTCTCTCTCTCTCTCTCTCTCTCTCTCTCCCTTCTCTCCCTCTCCCCCTCCCCCCCTCTTTCCTTCCTTCCTTCCTTTCCTCCGCTCTCTCTCTCTCTCTCTCTCTCTCTCCCTCCCCCTCCCTTCCTCCCTCCTTCCCTCCTTTCCTCCGCTCTCTCTCTCTCTCTCTCTCTCTCTCTCTCTCTCTCTCTCTCTCTCTCTCTCTCTCTCTCTCTCTCTCTCTCTCTCTCTCTCTTCTCTCCCTCTCTCCCTCCCTCCCTCTTTCCTTCCTTCCTTCCTCTTTCCTTCCTTCTCTCTCTCTCTCTCTCTCTCTCTCTCTCTCTCTCTCTCTCTCTCTCTCTCTCTCTCTCTCTCTCTCTCTCTCTCTCTCTCTCTCTCTCTTCTCTCCCTCTCTCCCTCCCTCCCTCTTTCCTTCCTTCCTTCCTCCCTCCCTCTCTCTCTCTCTCTCTCTCTCTCTCTCTCTCTCTCTCTCTCTCTCTCTCTCTCTCTCTCTCTCTCTCTCTCTCTCTCCCTCTCTCTCCCTCTCTCCCTCTCTCCCTCCCTCCTTCCCTCCTTTCCTCCGCTCTCTCTCTCTCTCTCTCTCTCTCTCTCTCTCTCTCTCTCTCTCTCTCTCTCTCTCTCTCTCTCTCTCTCCTTACCTCCCTCCCTTTCTCCCTCTCTCCCTCCCTCCTTCCCTCCTTTCCTCCGCTCTCTCTCTCTTTCTCTCTCCCTCCCTCTCTCCCTCTCTCCCTCTCTCCCTCCCTCTTTCCCTCCTTACCTCCGCTCTCTCTCTCTCTCTCTCTCTCCCTCTCTCCGTCTCTCCTCTCTCCCTCTCTCCCTCTTTCCCTCCCTCCTTCCCTCCGTTCCTCCGCTCTCTCTCTCTCTCTCTCTCTCTCTCTCTCTCTCTCTCTCTCTCTCTCTCTCTCTCTCTCTCTCTCTCTCTCTCTCTCTCTCTCTCTCTCTCTCTCTCTCTCTCTCTCCCTCTCTCTCCCTCTCTCCCTCTCTCCCTCCCTCCTTCCCTCCTTTCCTCCGCTCTCTCTCTCTCTCTCTCTCTCTCTCTCTCTCTCTCTCTCTCTCTCTCTCTCTCTCTCTCTCTCTCTCTCCTTACCTCCCTCCCTTTCTCCCTCTCTCCCTCCCTCCTTCCCTCCTTTCCTCCGCTCTCTCTCTCTTTCTCTCTCCCTCCCTCTCTCCCTCTCTCCCTCTCTCCCTCCCTCTTTCCCTCCTTACCTCCGCTCTCTCTCTCTCTCTCTCTCTCTCTCCCTCTCTCCGTCTCTCCCTCTCTCCCTCTCTCCCTCTTTCCCTCCCTCCTTCCCTCCGTTCCTCCGCTCTCTCTCTCTCTCTCTCTCTCTCTCTCTCTCTCTCTCTCTCTCTCTCTCTCTCTCTCTCTCTCTCTCTCTCTCTCTCTCTCTCTCTCTCTCTCTCTCTCTCTCTCTCTCTCTCTCTCTCTCTCTCTCTCTCTCTGTGTATCTTACTCAGTTAAAAGAGATCATTAAATTAAAGGAGTATCAAAAATAGACCTTTACCTAATCAAAAACATGAAAGCCTTGTACTTGAAGAACAAACTGGTTTTCAAATGACAACCTCAGTTTCGTCAGAGTTGTCTGATGTGAGTGAATCTCTAGAAATCTGTAAAAGAGGAAGTGACTCATAGTGAAGCAACGAAGCCGAATCATTTGATTTTGACTTTGGAATGTTCTCAGCAGCTCTTACCACACAGGAAGTTCAAGAAATTATTCGAAAAGGTCATATACCACACCTCCCAGTGGCATTACTGGTAGGAAGTTTCCAACTTCTGTATGAGTTACCAAAAACGGAATGGTGAAATGTGCTGATGGCTTCTATTTAGTCGAAATGAAAATTCTTTGTCCTGTTTAACATGTAGACTTTTTCCCAATGCTGTTGACCAAACATCAGTCGATGTTGACATCAGAAAATGGATGAAGCACTGCACAAAAATGACGAAAGCTTTTTGATAGTCTTCCTGAACAAGAAATAGGATCTTGCAAAAAAAAAAAAAAATGCTATCTTCCTTGGTTGAGCAATGCCTTGGAGAAAACTGGCGTTGATCATCTCACTGATGTAGGAATTCTTACAGAGGCTGGAAAATGGAAGAACATTCTTGCCAGAATCATTGATGTTGTCTTTCTCGGTGAACGAGGGTTAGCTTTTCGTGGATCTTCACAAAGAATTTTTAATATCCACAATGGAAATGTTTTGGGAATTCTCGAGCTACCTCCCCGCCATGACCCACTTCGGCGCGAGCACGTAACAAAGATCCAATTATCCCAGCAAAAAGGTGAAAGACTGCACGCTCATTATCCTACAGCTTCATCTCAGAATGAGTTCGTTGGTAGATGTGCAGTGTACGTTCGAAGTCGTGCCTTGGATGAATTCGGTGATACTTTCATCAGTCGATACTTGAGGAGAGAAATTCAAGAGAGTATGTTGCAAGAACAATTCTTGACATTTGCATTTGCTGACTGCCGGCAAGAAAGCTAGTGTTCAAATTGCCATATTAGTCTTGGAAACATTGAAGAATGCCAGAGCAACAAATGACAGCACCGTGTGTTTCCTTGGATGAAGAGTATAAGTATGACATCTCACAAGAAGAACTGAGAGAAAAAATGATGCATCTCAAAACGATCTATACTGCAAACTATGGGTAGTTTTTTTTTTTTTTTTTTTTTTTTTTTTAAGCCAATACAGATTGCTGAACAAAGTAAATTCAGGCTTAATGAGAGATTCCCCAACGCATGCATCGTCTTAAGGACCTTTTGTAAATTGCCCGTAACAGTTGCCTCAGCAGAGAGATCATTTAGCAAATTGAGGCTTATTAAGAACTTTTTGCTTAGCACGATGATGCAAGAACGACGAAATGACTTGGCCGTTTTGTGTATACGAAGTAAACTGACTCGAACACTAGACTTCAGCAATGTTACTGATGCTTTTGTACTAAAAAAGACTGTCAAAGGGATGCTTTAGATATGTTTTGATTTGTTTTCTTTTTTTTCTTTTTTTTAAAGCGACAACATCACCAGGATTAAAAATTTACTGAACTACGTATTAGTGAACAAATCCGTTTTAAAAGGTCTTAAAATAGGGGCCCACATCCACTAGTTGCCCTGCTTATGCTGATGGTAATATATAGATGTTGACTGATAGATGCAATGCAAATCGTCATCCCATTTCTCAAGAACATTAAAAAGTAAACAGATTTATGGTCAACTGATGCATTTTTTCTTTATAAGTCTTCCCATTGTTTTCTTTCTCCTTGATAAGCACGACTCAAGTTTCCTAATCTTCGGTTCTCTGTATTTTCATCTAGACTTGATACTTGATATTCGTGAATATTCCCTCTAGAGAGAAGACGATTTGGTCTGGGTACTGAAATTATTTTTCTTAGAACAAACTTCAGTGCTTTTATTTTTATTGAAGTTTTAGATATTTATGTTTTCCTTGTAAAATCCTTTGTTCTGATTACATATGATAACATATTCATATGTCTCTCTCTCTCTACACACACACACACACACACGCACAAACACACACACACACACACACACACACACACACACACACACACACACACACACACACACACATATATATATATATATATATATATATATATATATAATACAAACTCCCAGTCTTTTTTCACTTTTACTTTAAATCTTTATTTTTACCAAATCTGCCTATTTTAAATTTCAAAATCTGAAACACCTCCCCCGTTTCGTTTCTTTTCATTATTTTCATTGTTCATTCACACACGTTATTCTTCTTTTACAATAGTTATATTCAGCGGCCATCAGCGTGCGGTCCTTTAAATAACTGCCAGTGCGTAACCACCACTTCTCTCGTTTACTTGGAGTTCCACCATGGCTGGTCAGGCATGCATGGCGAGAGAGCAGGTGGATGCTGAAAGGCTGTTCCATGCTTGTGGTTGGGCACCACGGTGGGTAAGGACTAAGCTCAGTCGAGTCTGCACCAGTTGACACATTCTAATCGAGTCGGCACTGGTCGGGCTTCCTGCACAGGCCTAGCCCGGGCGAGGTTCAGCTTCGAAAATCTGGCTTATCCTTATCAAACCACAGGTCAATCTCCGCCACAAAGTGTGGAGGTCTCCCCGGATCGCGGTATACGACGCACGCACGCACTCACCCACACTCACACACAAAGAAAAACTATAAGTTCATACACTGATAATACGTAATTGCGATTTAGATTTTAGGTATAAGTGAGTAATATGTACACTCTGCTCTTTCTCCACGTACTCCTAGACCTTACGTTAGTATTTTCCATGTCACCCAAGCGCTATTTGATGATGTGGATATACTCTACAACAAAGCATTAACCTAATTCTCCATGTAAACACCACCTGGCTATATAAGAAACTCTCACAGAGGTCAGCCCCCTCCCCACACCAATCACACCAGAGGAAATAATAAACGCCATCAGACTAAAAGCACAACACCACAAACAAAGCCATTTTCATTGTACTACTGGCCCAAGGATATTTCCCCAATAAATTGGTCACTTACGTTTATACCAAAATTAGGAAAATTTGCACATGAGGTGGAGATCTATAACGCCAGGGAAACTGTCCCCTGATAATAACACAAAGAGTCATCACAGGCCTTGAAAGCAATACGGCTGGCGTCCACACAGAGGAACCGTGAGTGCCATCGCTCTCGCTTCTGAGAAGATAAGTACCAGACATGTTGCAACAGAAAGGCCTTTGATAAAGTCCACCTGTTGATCTCAAATACAACTAACGCTATTACATCTCCCTATATATCTCCTTTGCAGTTCAATAAACGAAAGAAATGCCAAAATTTGCCCAGTCTGTGAAGTACCTCACTGTCAGCCTGATAAAATCAACATCACTCTGTAAGAAAACATCACTCATATTATCTAACCCTCCAACATTTTTTAGAATACAGCTAAAATACCCCTATATTCAGCTTCACAAGAAGTTCCATAACAGAGTAAACAAAGGACAGTATAAGCACTAAGGCATCTCCAAGCTCCATTTCACAAACTAGAGCCATCTTTGGTAGTTAAGGAGAGTACCAACGCTTTGGATTTTTTTTCCAACACTTGGAAGAGGCGTTCAGGATTTCGGCGACACGTTGCGCTCTCTTACGTCATCGTTTAAACTCCGCCCTTTTGGCCCGAAAACTAGCCTGAAATTCGTTACTAGAGGCCCACCTCGCCTATTGTCCTTTTTTTTTTTTTTTTTTTTTTTTTTTTTTTTTTTTTTTTAAACCCGAGAAGCCAAGTCGTGCTTAAAATTTTCAACGGAAATATGTTAGATATATTTCTAGATCATACTGTAAACCAGAGCTCAAACAAACAGAACATGAAGACGGAGATTTTTTTTATTTTCTTTTCTTTTCCTGATTTTGGTATAAGCGTAAGTGACCAGTTTGTTGGGGAAATGTCCTTGGGTCAGTATTTCAATGAAAATGACTTTGTGGTGTTGTGCTTTTAGTCTGATGGCGTTTATTATTTCCTCTGGTGTGATTGGTGTGGGGAGGGGGCTGACCTCTGTGAGAGTGTCTATTATAGCCAGGTGGTGTTTACATGGAGAATTTGGTTAATGCTTTGTTGTAGAGTATGTCCACATCGCATATTGCGTTTGGTTGGCATGGGAATATATATAAACTTTTCCTCTCAAATAGACGGTGTTCTCGATTCCTTTCTTCGATTTTGTATATTGTGTATATGTGTGTGTGTATGTGTGTGTGTGTATGTGTGTGTGTGTATGTGTGTGTGTGTATGTGTGTGTGTGTGTGTGTGTGTGTGTGTGTGTGTGTGTGTGTGTGTGTGTGTGTGTGTACATACACATATACACACACATACATATATATTTACATATGCATATATATATGTATATATATATATGCCTTTATATACATATATACATATATTTACTCATATATATGGATATATATATATATATATATATATATATTCGTATACACATCCATGCACACATGCATACATGCATACATACAGACAGACAAATAGATATATTACATACATATATATATGCATATACATATGCATATATATATCTATATACATACATACATATATACACATATATGTATATATATATATGTATATATGTGTGTGTGTGGGTGTAGGTGTTTGTGTGTGTGTATATATATGCATATATATAATTTATACATATATATAATTTATACATATATATATATAATTTATACATATATGTGTGTGTGTGTCTACACACACACACACACACACACACACACACACACACACACACACACACACATATGCTCATTTAGTTAATTTTCAAATTCACTCATAAAAAATAGATGCAAACCAAACAACAACAACAACAACAAAACAAGCACACAAGGAATTCCACTTCTTTCCTTTCCGTTTTCAACTTCCTTTAGTTTCTAAACCTTGTCATCAATCGCACTCCAACTCCACCTTTTTTTTCCCCTCCTTACCTCTATTTGGAGTGTTTATCAAAGGTAATCGCAAAAGGCAATCGCGCCGTCTGCGAAAAGAGCCATAAAGTAAGCGACGAGGGATATTTCAGGATATTTCAATACGTCGGAAACACTGCGCTTACCTACATTTTGCGATTCATTATATTTAATGGTGCAATTCAATACACTTGTTATATCCGTCGTAATATCTATCAAAATAAATTCAGAATCTTGTGTTAATAATTATGCACTTCATTATCTCAAGATATGGATCACTAAATCTTGAAACCTCCGGGAAATATTCATCATCATCATCATCAACGCTACAGATATATTTCAAAGTCCTCGAAAGAAGGGACTCTCAATTAGACGAATGACAGAAGTACGGAACACAATTTGGCCGGGGGATCCATTTTGCCAAGGGAGGGAGTAAGGGAGAATTATCGTGAGGGAGGAAATTGGCCAAAGGATGTTTGTAATGATAAATATAATATCAGTTTCTCCCTACGCAAAGGCTTAAGAATCATTGCTTTTCTGTTTAGCTGCTGTGCGGGAGGAAAAATTCAGACATTCACGATTTGTTACTGTTAAAAAGTGTAATGATAGAAAAGGATCATCAGGTCTTTGGTTCATG
>NC_061834.1:3096415-3098915 GCF_019202785.1 Penaeus chinensis | reverse complement strand
TTACTATCATCGTCATTATTATTATCATCATCGTCATCACCATAATCCTCATCTGCATCATTATTATAATTATTACCATCACTATTACTATTACTACTCTTGGTATCACCATTACAATTATCATCGTTATCATCATTTTCATTACCACCATTCATCATAATCGTCATCGCCATTAGCATCAACATCATCGTCATTATCAACACCAACTTATCATCTTCATTATTGTTGTTATCATTATCATTATTACTATCTTCATCACAATCATCATCATCACTTCATTATCACCACCACCATCTTCATCACCACCTTCATTATTATCATATTCATTACTTCTATCATTAATATTACTTTCATCACCATCAGCTACACTACCATTATATATATATATATATATATATATATATATATATATATATATATATATGTATGTATGTATGTATGTATACACACACACATACACACACATACACACACACACACACACACACACACACACACACACACACACACACAAACATATATATATATATACATGAATGTATGTATGTATGTGTGTATATGTATATATACACATAAATATGTATGTGTGTGTGTATGCATGTATATGTATATGTATATGTAAATATATGTTTATATTTACATACACGTGTGTATGTGTGTATATATACATATATGTGTGTCTGTATGTGTGTGTGTGTGTGTATGTGTGTGTGTTTGTATGTGTGTGTGTGTGTATATGTGTTTGTATGTGTGTGTGTGTGTATGTGTGTTTGTGTGTGTGTTTGTGTGTGTATGTATATATATGTATATATACACATACATATATATACATACATATATATGTATATATATACACATATATGTATATATACATATATATGTATATATATATTTACCATTGCTGTTATTATCATATTTATTTATCATTATCATAATCATTATCATTCTTAACCTTATTTTTATTCTTATCTTTACTGTTGTAATAATCATTCTTATTATTATCATTATTGTTACTATTGTTCTTAACGTTATTATTGTTATTATTGTTATTATCATTATTATCATTATTATTATTGTTATTATTGTTATTATTATTATCATTATTATTATCATTATTATCAATATTACTATTATCATCATCATCATCATTGATTGTACCGATGAAGGAAAACACAACAACAATAATTGTAATGATGAAAAGAACGATACCACGATACTGATATGAACAGTGACGATAAAAAGAAAAATGAGAATGCATGCTTTTCTTAATCGGCCATGATTCATGAACGACATAAATGCTGTAAAAAAAAAAACCTTGGGTCGAAATGGAATAAAGGGTTTGGGAATACGACTGGAAGCGTCCATGTGTAATGCAACCCAGAGGAAGAAAAACAAAAGACGATCATGAATTCCAAGATAGAGGCCCGTGGCACCAATGGATTTTATAGTGACGAAAATAGAATGTATTTTCTATATGATAGTAGGAAATATTATTGTCTGAAAGTTCCTTGTGGCATGTAAGTAAACATGAAGTAAGTTTTACAACTGAAATGCAATGACAACGAATAAACTATAACATTGAGTCTCCATACAGACATACTTTGCATCAACTGCAACGTTATATTCAATATGTCATTGATGATTGAATGAGAAAAAGCGTATTTGCAAATTTCGGTTGGATAGAAGGGGAAACTTAGCTTTTATGTTCTCAAGATTATTTTAGAAATTTCCTCTCTTCCTTATGAGTCGAATCTTTTCTGAACGTAAACATTGTGCAGTTCGGGTTATTTCATAATATGTAATCTTTATTAAAGTTTATGGCATTATTTCCTTCTAAATAAAGTTTGATTTGTTATGACATATAATGTATGATAAAAAGAAAATTAAATCATCTTCCTTCATGCTGTCACATCAGTTTTTTTTAATTAATCTGGCACTAAAAGTATAATTTCAGTGACACACTTACTTTTTTACACATACGGATGTATTGTAATGTGTGCACGGTTACCATATTATCTTAAAAATGTAAAAGCTACTGTAAAAAAGCTGTTGCCAGAACGAGAGGAAAGAGGTACGTGGAAAGGAAAGAGAAACGGAAAGGGAATAAGACAGCGGGACGTCAGGAAATTAATTGAACATTAAAAAATTGTACTTTCAAAGAAAACCGTAATAGTATGATAAAATAAACTAAACGTTCCCAACGTACACATTTTCTATCGTATTCCACAGTTGCTAACGTGCTTACTTCTATTTTGCGCATCCCAATGTCTCTATTTGGTAACTATTCTACAGTGATACCAACATACCAAGCTATTACATTTTACTTTGTTTAAAAATAATGATGTATGACATAATATAGAAGAATTTTATATTTATCAGCAAAAACCGGTGTCTGCTAAGTTTATAAAAGATATTTCTTAAGTCAGTCTGTTGTCGTTTACTTCGTGAGGGAACACGTAATTTGCGTACGAACTATTTACACGTGAGTAAAACTTAAATG
>NC_061834.1:3086415-3091415 GCF_019202785.1 Penaeus chinensis | reverse complement strand
CCTTAGGTTTCATCATGTGTTTTGAATAACGTGGAGACTGGGGATGTTACGAAATTATGACTCAGTTTTATTTTTTTTTTTTTTTTTTTTTTTTGCCTCTCTTCCTGGCGTCTTCCTCAATTATCTGCCAGCTTTCTCGCACAAATGGTGAATCTACACACACACACACTATTATGTGCACATGCACACACACACACACACACACACAAACACGCACACACACTGAAGCACATACACACACACACGCACACACACAGCAGCACACACACACACACACACACACACTAAAGCACACACACACACACACACACACACACACACACACACACACACATCTGTCTGTCTATATGTTTGTCTATATATGTGTATGTACATGTGTATGTATATATGCAGCTATGTATATATGCATTTGTATATATGCATATACATATATGTATATATGTATATATACACATATATATGTATATAAATATATATGTATATACACATATGTACATACATATGTATATGTATATATATGTATGTACATACATATTTATATGTATATATGTGTATAAATTCAGATATAAGTATATATATGAATGCATATATACATATAAATACATATATACACATATGCATATATATGTATTTATATATATATGCATTCATATATATACTTATATCTGAATTCATACATATATATACATATACATATGTATGTGCATATGTGTATATACACATTTATTTATATACATATATGTGTATATATACATATATACATATATGTATATGCATATATGTATATACATACATGTATATGTATATATACACATATGTATGTATACATTGAAATACATAAGTATGTTTATATGCATGTATATGTATTCATATATATTTATATATACATGTATATGTATACATATATGTATATATACATGTATATATACATATAAATGTGTATATATACATGTATATGTATACATGTATATGTATACATGTATATGTATACATGTATATGTATACATATGTATATGTATACATATACATATGTATATACATATATATATACTTATATATGTATATGTATGTATGAATATGGATATATGTATGAATATATACATATATACATATATATGTGTTTATATACATATATATGTAAATATATATGTATGTATATACAAAGACACGCATATATACATATACATGTATATATGTACATATACACGTATGTACATATACACGTATTTATACAAATACATGTATATATACATGTATATGTATGTATATATGGTCATATATATGTGTATATGTACATATATGTGTATATGTACATATATGTGTATATGTATAAGCATATATATGTATTTATGTATCTTTATATATGTATATATATATATATATCTTTATATGTATATATGTATATATTTATATGTATGGATATATGTATATATACACATATATATATATATGTATATGTATATATATATGTATATGTGTGTATATGTATTACCGCATTCATGTTGACAAATGTAGAAAAGGTATGAATGAGAATGAATATCTTCACAATACAAGAGATGTATTTGGCAGATGGCAGATGCTGAACTTCCACTGCCGAGACATCACTTCGTTCGCCTGGTGAAGTTATGCGTGGACTTCGGCTACTTTGAATTTGCTGGGGAAGAATACCAGCAGATAAGTGGTCTTGCCATGGGCTCCCCCCTGAGTGCAGTCATGGCCTGCCTGTTCATGGAGACGCTGGAGAGGGATAATTACAAGGATATAATCGGCAGTCATTCAACTTGGCAATACTGTGAAAATCGCCAGAACACCCGGGAAAAAGATAAATGACATGATACGGCGCAAGAAGCAGCTCGAAAGCAACCCTAACAGTGCTGTATATCGAATACCCTGCAGCAGATGCGATACAGCATACTATGGTAAAACAGGCCGAGGTTTCAGGACCAGGATCAGCGAACATCGAGCTGACATCCGTCACCATAGGACTTCCAACGCCATGGTGGTACATATAGATGAAGCTGGACATCTACCCAATTGGAAGGAAGCGAAAATAGTCCATGGAGGACCGAACAAACAGAAAAGGAAAGTTATGGAAGCTGCTTACATCGCGACGGAGAAAAACATCAACGCAGCGTCGGCTAGAGTCAAACTATCCAAGGTCGCGGCAGCAATTATACAGACAACAAGTGGGAAGTCACAGTCCTCAGGTGGTTCGTCAGCTCATGTCTGATATATATATACTCTGTATTTCCCTTGATGTATGTATTTCTGACGAAGATAGAATCGAAACCGGTCAAATACATCTCTTGTATTGTGAAGATATTCATTCTCATTCATACCTTTTCTATATATATGTATATATATGTATATATATGTTTACATATGTTAATATATGTGAATGTTGTATAAGAGAAGGGGGGAATGAAATTGCAGAGTATGTGTACACACTCGTTTTTGCGCACATACACACATACACACACACACACACATCTTTCTGTATGTATGCCTATCTATGAGTGTGTATATATATATATATATATATATATATATATATATATATAGCTATATCTCCATACATATATGTGTATATATATGTATATATATAAGTATTTATATATATATATATATATATATATATATGTATATGTATATATGTATACATATGTATATATACGTATATATATGTATATGTATATATATGTATATATATGCATATATACGTATATATATGTATATGCATATGTATATATATGTATATATAGGAATATCTACCTATATGTATATATTCTCATATGAATGTATATATCAATATATGTACATAATATAAGTATATAATAATATATGTATATAGTATATAAATACATGTATATATTCATATATATACATATGTAGATGTATATGGATGTGTGTATGTATGTGTTTATTTATTTATTTATATAGATTTTTTTTTTCTTCTTTTTTTTTTTTTTTAAATCCTCTGCAGTGGTGGCAGCGTGCCTACGGCACGCTGCCACCACTGCAGAGGATTAGTAGGTTCGGGAACCGTGTGTGTTACGTTTGCGAGTGTGAAATTTGTATAAGAGAAGGGAGGAAAGAAAATACAGAGCGTATGTACTGAATGTTGGATGTGTGAGTGTGTGGATGTGAAAAGGGAGATGGCGTAGGCTGAGAGTCTGCGAGAACGTGTTTCGAAGAAAAATACAAGATCATAGAATTCTCTTCTTCCTGGCAGCTGGAGCCCAGGTGCAGCAATTCCAATGGTTTTCTTACTCGTTCTTTTTAGATAGAGGGTAAGAAATCAGCCTGGATATACTATGATTCATATAGCCTTTTTACAGCCTTTAGGATACCCGTGTCTGAGAAGCTGATTTTTTTAAGCACGCGACCTTAATTTTCTAGTTGGGACTGAGTAAAAGCTTCAATATTATACGATGTTTATTGGGGATCAAGTTGCTCTCACTAGGGACTTATTCATGTTAGTCAGTCATCGATACATCACCAGTTTATCATAGTGGGAGTGAAGCGCATGGAAAACCAACACCAGATACACTTAAGAGAACAGAAATATATAATTATGGTGTCCCAACTCTATAAGTGTCTTAACTAAGTTATCAGCACAGAAACATGTAGATCCCTAAGTTAATGGAGTTAATTTCTCACCCAAATGGAGATTAACTTAGACAAACGCGATGAAAAAAATAGTGCTGATAAACTCTTAGTGAAGACAGCATAAAGGACAGAACATAAAGGACAGACGCCAAGTTATACGGCATAGAAATGAAAAGAACAAGAAAGATACATAGATCACGAAGACTGCCTGAACACCCACAAGGTCAGGCAGAAAGACAATACTTTGGTAATGAAGAAAAAATCTAACCGTTTGACAATAAAGCTTAAAAGTCTTTCTCCGCAAGCTGAGAGGGATGGAGGTCAAGTGCTAATTTAGTTATAAATATCAAGAGCAACACTGGAGGTACGGATCTTCAAGGAGTGTTCCCCTGGTGACTTGGTCCTTATAATAATTAATGACAGCACGGCAGCACGCTGGAAGCAGATGTATTGGTTGGGTTAGCGTGCGGTAGTGTCCAAGAGGGTCTTATATATATATATATATATATATATATATATATATATATATATATATATATATATATATGTGTGTGTGTGTGTGTGTGTGTGTGTGTGTGTGTGTGTGTGTGTGTGTGTGTGTGTGTATAAACACACACACACACACACACACACATATATATATATATATATATATATATATATATATATATATATATGTATATATATACACATATACATATATATATATATATATATATATATATATATGCATCAAGACTACAACCAGTGCGCAGGACTCTTCGGAGAAGCTATCACGTAGCTTCGTGATAGAAGAGGCAGGCATGTGGCATGGTCGAGACCCGGCCTCAAGCACGTGGCGCCCGAGGCTGATGTCAATCCTGGCGATATTGGCCATAGATTGTGTGTGTGTGTGCAAAAGGACTCCTTTAATGATGTAGGAGCTCTTGTCACCTCAGATGCTCGTTGCAAGGAGGAAATCTGACGCAGAACGGATTAGCATTCTCCGAACTCGACTCTCCTATATGGTTGCGAGTCCTCGACACTGACGACTGAAACGCGGCGCAGTATAGAGGCCGCAGAAATGTTGTACCGCCGGATGTTGCGCGTTTCTTGCACCGACCGAGTGTCCAACGAGATCCTTAGAAGAGATGAGTGTGTACACACACACTCACACACACACACACACACACACACACACACACACACACACACACACACACACACACACACATATATACACAAAAAAAAAACAAAAAAAAACAGCTTTTCATCTTCTCCCAATGAATCTTCCCATTATTTAAACTCAACCTAAGGAAAGAAATCTCATTATATGGACTTTGAGGAAATGACGTCACATGCACGACTGACTTCACCACATTGACGAGACGGATAAAAGCTCAAAACATCGC